>NC_142936.1:56778964-56858964 GCF_046866305.1 Octopus bimaculoides | reverse complement strand
TAGCCTCAGACCAATCAAAGCCTTGTGAGGATTTTCATTGACAAAAACTGAAAGAAGTTCATCACATATATTTATGTGTGTGTGTGTGTGAGTGAGTGAGTCATTATTCAGTTTTATTTCAAAATTTCTTGCCAGTAGAGAAGGAGCTGGTTTCTAACCTAGATTCAAGGCAACTTCATTGAAATTTCAACAACGTCAACTGGGTATTTTTGCATGTATGTGTGTATATGTGCAGTATTTGCAACATGTGCAGATTTGTATGTTTCGTTTTATGTATGTATTCTCATGCATATTGTTGCATGACTAAGACATGTGCATATATGATAAACTTCTGGAAGGTTTTACAAATTTTTACAGATCCAGTGATGGCTTGGATCTGTAATCTTTGAATCAGCTTTCTCCTTTTTGGTTTTGAGAAACCTAATTACTCAAGATTGGTACTTAGGCGGTGTGTTACATATCCCAGTGCCCCAATAATTACGGCTATAATCCTGAACTGGGTAGAGTAATTGCAGATTTCACAATAGTTCAGCATAAGTTTTTTTTTTCTTTCTCATTTATCTTTAGCTTTATGTTAACATCTGCTGGGCAGCTAATTTCTACTACATACATACGTTCGTATGTGTGTGTGTGTGTGTTTTATGTATGTATGTATGGTGTATAGATATTGTATATTGAGAAAAAGGAGGCAGAATTTTGAATAATCCTTTACTAGAGCTTTCGTTCGTTTACAAACTCGTGAAGACGAAATCAAAATCAGTATATATATCTGTGTGTGTGTGTGTGTGTGTGTGTGTGTGTGTGTGTATCTAATGATGGCACATGCCCCAGTAGTTAGGGTGTTAAATGCACGGTTATATGATTGTGGTTTCGATTCCTGGATCAGGTGGTGCATTGTGTTCTTGAACAAATCACTTTATTTCTTGTTGCTCTGTGATCACTTTGACACCTGACATGTGGCACACTGTGGAGGTGACGAGCTGGCAGAAACGTTAGCACGCCGGGCGAAATGCTTAGCGGTATTTCGTCTGCCGCTACGTTCTGAGTTCAAATTCCGCCGAGGTCGACTTTGCCTTTCATCCTTTCGGGGTCGATTAAATAAGTACCAGTTACGCACTGGGGTCGATATAATCGACTTAATCCATTTGTCTGTCCTTGTTTGTCCCCTCTGTGTATAGCCCCTTGTGGGTAGTAAAGAAAAGAAATAACACTGTGGAACACTGTGATACACTGTGCCACATGTCAGATGTTAAAAGGATCAAACAATATTAGTTTGATGGCAATAGTGAGCTAAGGCACAGCACATTCATCTGATCACTATAAACAAATATCTTCTGTGCAGGTTGTTCAGAAAGAAATTGCAGATCCTCATCTGTAGTCTACAACAGGAGAGGCTTTCATATGTGTGTGTGTTTGTGTATGCACATATATGTATTTGTATATATAGGTGCAGGCATGGCTGTATGGTAAGAAGTTTGCTTTCCAATCTTTATGGTTACAGGTTCAGTCCCATTGCATGTGACCTTGGGTAGGTGACTTCTCCTATGGACTTGGACTGATCAAAGCCTTGTGAGTGGATTTGGTAGACAGAAACTGAAAGAAGCCCATTGTATGTTATATGTATATATTATATATGCCCGTTGTATATGTATATATATGTGTATGTATATATATGTGTATGTATATATGTCATGTGAGTGTCTTTGTGTTTGTCCCCACCACCACCACCACCACCACCACCACCACCACCACTGCTTGACAACTTTCTGTTCATTAGTTTATGTCCTTGCAACTTAGCAGTTTGATGAAAGAGGCTGATAGAATAAATAGCAGACTTTAAAATATATATATATATAAGTACTGGGGTTGATTTACTTGACTAAACCCTTCAAGGTGGTGCCCCAGCATGACTACAGTTCAGTAAGTGAAACAAGTAAAAGATAAAAAATAAAAGCTACATACACACATATTCATATATGCATATATTTATACATGCGTATATAAATATATTTGTGTGTGTGTGGTGTATGTATGTGCTATTTCTTTACTACCCACAAGGGGCTACACACAGAGGGGACAAACTAAGACAGACAAACGGATTAAGTCGATTATATCGACCCCAGTGCGTAACTGGTACTTATTTAATCGACCCCGAAAGGATGAAAGGCAAAGTCGACCTCGGCAGAATTTGAACTCAGAACGTAGCAGCAGACGAAATACCGTTAAGCATTTCTGTGTATGTATGTGCATGTATGTATGTGTTTGGGTGTGCATACATACATAGCTTTTATGAATTAGTAGACTTTACAGTTTCTTAAGACTTTCAATCTGTTGTCCAAGGGTGTCTCTCCTATGTAACCTTTCTTTTGCCAAACTTTAGCAGCTTTCATGAAATACCATTTCTAAACAGATTGCCTACAAATTTGATTTTATTAGTGCCATATTTTCTCTTCTTCTGTTGTGTGAACTTTTACTGAAATCTTCCATTCAACTGCCCAAATATCTATATACAGCTGTAATGATAACTATTTCCTCTTCTTCCCTGCCTCTTGTCTGACTAAATATGCATTTGTATATATTTGAAATAGTTGGAAAATCACATCAGAGTACTTACTGTGTATCTGCTTAGATAAGGTATTGGTAAAAACTGTACAGTATGAATTAGGAATAAGCTATTTATTTTACTCACTCTCAATAAATAAATTGTTTATATTGCTGGTATTTCTGCTGAAAGCGCCTTAGTCTTTGCTCTGGTCAAGTACTGGAATTCAGATTTCTTTCAGACATCACTCCGTCATTCATGGATTTCTAAACCTGCTATAAAAATCTTTGTTTGGTAGCTTTCATGAAATAGCATTTCCAACATTACTTTGGTGTTATGAGCAGATTATTTCCTCTTCTCACAGACGGATACCTTTCATCATCATCATCATCATCATCATCATCATCATCGTTTAATGTCCGCTTTCCATGCTAGCATGGGTTGGACGATTTGACTGACAACTGGTGATCCAGATGGCTACACCAGGCTCCAATCTGATTTGGCAGAGTTTCTACAGCTGGATGACCTTCCTAACGCCAACCATTCCGAGAGTGTAGTGGGTGCTTTTACGTGCCACCGGCATGAAGGCCAGTCAGGCAGTACTGACAACGGCCACACTCAAAATGGTGTATTTTATGTGCCACCTGCACAGGAGCCAGTCCAGTGGCACTGGCAACGATCTCACTCGAATGACTTTTCACGTGCCACCGGCATAAGTGCCAGGAACGTGAAGCTGCGGCACAAGTGCCAGGAAGGCGATGCTGATAACGATCAGGCTCGAAAGATGGTGCCATGAATGAAGAAAATCATTGAGTTCCTCAGTTTATCTTTTTGTCACTCAAAGGATCACTTCTAGTAAGTAACCCTGAGTAGTCACAGACAGGATCATCAGCTTCAAATGAATAAATAAACTTTACTCCCTGTATTAAGTGATTTTGCCCCCATTAGTACAGATATAGGAGCAGGTATAGCTGTAGCCAAGAAGTTTGTTTCCCAACCATGTGATCTTGGGTTCAGTCCCACTGTGTGGCACCTTGGGCATGTGTCTTCAACTATAGCTCTGGGTTAATCAAAGCCTTCTGAGTGGATTTAGTAGACAGAAACTGAAAGAAGTCTACCACGAATATACATGTGTGCGTGCACACGAATGCACATATGTCTTTGTGCTTGTGTTTGTTGTCTACCACCACTTGACAACCAGTGTTGGTATATTTATGTCCCCCATAACTAAGCAGTTTGGCAAAAGTGACTGATAGAATAAGTACCAGGCTTTAAAAAATAGGCACTAGGGTCAATTTGTTCAACTAAGCTCTTCAAGGTGGTACCCCAGCATGGCTGCAATCCAATGACTGAAACAAGTGAAAGATAAAAAGATAAAAGAAAGATAAAGCTTGTAGTAATAATCTCAACTGTTTGAAATTTTTTCCTTCACTAGATTACATATTCTTTTATTCTTTTATTTGTTTCAGTCATTTGACTGTGGCCATGCTGGAGCACCACCTTTAGTCAAGCAAATTGACCCCAGGACTTATTCTTTGTAAGCCTAGTACTTATTTTATTGGTACTTATTCTCTTGCCGAATTGCTAAGTGACGGGGACGTAAACACATCAGCATCGGTTGTCAAGAGATGTTGGGGCGACAAACACAGACACACAAACATACATACATACATACATACATACATATCATTTTCTGTCTACCAAATCCACTCACAAGGGTTTGGTCGACCCGAGGCTATAGTAAACACTTGCCCAAGGTACCACGCAGTGGGGTTGAACCCAGAACCATGTGGTTGGTAAGCAAGCTACTTACCACACAGCCACTCCTGCACCTATATGTGAATTTCTTTTATATATTACATACTTCATACAAATGTGCCCATAAGGTATTAGTCCTTCTACCCAATGTACACTCACTTAATGTATATACTGTCTCTCTTACAATATAAAGTGACCCTTATAGCAGATTAATTAGATAAAACTAAATAGCAGATAAACTAGGTGAAATCTGTGTTAAGAGGGTGACTGACACTGTTGACTTGTGTGTCCCCCCCCCCCCCCGTCTTTGAGTATTAGTGCAGGGGCAGTATATTCTGGGTGAGTGAACAACAAATTTGAACTATACCTCATTAGACATTTTCAGCATTTCGTTGACTAACTCTGATGAACCTGCTGCTTTCCTTGTCTTCATATCTTTACAGCCATTTGAATCTTACAACTCTCCACCATGATAGTTGTTCCTCTGTTGTGTAAACTTGGTGTAGTTCTTCTCTCTCCCACATATTTTCTACATTCAGCAGTCTCTCAATGTAATGTTTCCTAGCCACTTTATTCACACCATACCCTGTTCTGAAATTCAAAACACTTCACATCTGTGTGATCCTCTTGACATAGAATATTGGTAAACCTCTTGCTTTTTGTTTCTCTCCATTCTATGTAAACTTACTGTTTAGCCTCTCTTTTGGCTAAATATTCTTCCTTGTCTTTTAGTCTTTATATTACCTTTTGTCTGGACGGAACCACATCTGTTTTCAGAAATTGGGGATTTCTGAAAACAGTGGGGTTCTACAAGACAACTTCGTACAACTCCCCAGTTGTCTTCTCTCTTATAAGTCTCTATCTTCTCCAGCTGATAATATGTGTCACTTGCAACATTTCTGAACCTATGTTTAGCATAAGGATATTTCAATTTACCCACCTTTCTCCAGGCTGTCTTTTGTCACTCAATCTGTTAGAATTTATTTTTAGATCACTAGACTCATATCTATGTTGAGTGGTACATTCTTCTCTAGACATAATATTCACAACCATCTGGCTATTCTGTTTCCTGGTGAGAATGAAACCTAACTATCTTGTGCAGTAGATGGTTAGCTCATTTGTGTCACAGAACCCCAGAAGTCTTAATCCCTCCTCATTCTTTGAACCTTATCTTTAGCCATCATGCATTCCAGAATAGCCATCATGGTACAGTCCAACTTATCTATTGATGCCACTGGCTAAGATAATGATACTTGTTACAGTGGTTTGTGGGTGAGGTTCATAAAAATAGTCTTGTTGCTCATCACTTTCTCTCAATTGTAGTATGTGTGTGTGTGCATGTATGTTTATTAATATGTATTACTATATCACTGTATCGACCTGATTGTCAGATGGTGTTATACACCACTGGTCACAATGCATATCCTTGCATTGTTATAGCATTTGAATGATGCCACCCCAATGGGTAGATGGGCAGGCCAACATTTCCCCTGAACGGAATGTCATTCCATTGCAAGTTTACCTATTTTGAGCTGAGTGGCCTGGAGCAACTTGAAATGCAAAGTTTTGCTCAAGAACACAACACACCACAAACCTGGGAATCTAAACCACAATTTTGTTATTATGAGTGCAACACTGTAACCACCAGGCCACATGCCTTTGCATTTTAATATGTGTGTGTATGTATAGTGGGTGTGTGGTAAGTAGCTTGCTTCCCAACCACATGGTTCTGGGTTCAGCCCCACTGTATGGCACCTTAGGCAAGAGCCTTCTACTATAGCCTCAAGCCGACCAAAGCCTTGTGGGTGAGTTTTGTAGACGGAAACTGAAAGAAGCTTGTTGTATATATATATATATATATATATATATATATATATATATATATATATATATATATATATATATATATATTTATACTTATATGTATGTATGTATGTATTGTGTCTGTGTTTGTCCCCCCCACCATCGCTTGACAGCTGATGCTGGTGTGTTTATATCTGTGTAACTTAGCGGTTCAGCAAAAGAGCTCTAGAATAAGTACTAGGCTTACAAAGAATAAGTCCTAGGGTCGATTTGTTCAACTAAGGTGGTGATCCAGCATGGCCACAGTCAAAAGACTGAAACAAGTAAAAGAATATATCAAAAGGATGTGTTATAATATTATTCCACATATACAAAAATAGCCATACCAACAATCCAACATACCTCCATCATCAGCTGCCCCATGGATATCATTATGGTTTCAACACCAGGGTGGTACCATTCAATCTGGTAGTGTCAACAGCACTAAAACAAGTGTTGCTTGGGAACAAACAAACCAAAGAAACCAAAACTTTCAAACACATTTACCCTATGTACAATTGTATCGATAAATAAATTCAATGAGTAAATTACAACGATCTCCTAAATACGTAACTAAACAGCGACCAATCCATTAAGTCATACAAAAATTACAATCTCAGTGGTTAGAGTGTTGCACTCACGATTGCTAGATTATGGGTTTGATTCCTGGATCAGGTGTTACATTGTGTTCTTGAGCAAAAAAACTTCATTTCCTGTTGTTCCAGTCCACTCAGCTGTAAATTATGATGGCCTAGCCTTCCAATTAGGGGGAATGTTTGCCAGATCAAGACCCATTGAGGCCCTAATTCTTACGAGATTTTGGTGCCCTCATTTATGTGTAATTAAAAATATCAACAACAATATAACCATAAAATAAATTGTTATTTTTCAAAATGAAATGAAATTAACAGTAAAATGGAAAATAATGTTTATTTTTGTATACTTCCTCTTTATTTATATTTGAAAAGTTTTCTCCCACTTTTTTAATTGTAAAGTCTTTGATCAGATTCTCACTATGACACTTTGAAGTTATATTTCTGATTATATAAACCACTTTGAATATTATTTTAGCAAGTTTAAAGTGGTTTCTTTTGTGCTGTAAACCATTTACCATTTCTGTGGTGCCTCCACCTCCCTTGATGCCCTAAGCACATGCTTATTTTGCTTACTGGTTAATCCAGTGGTGCCAGCAGGGTGGTATCACTCAAAGGCTAAAAATGATGCAAAAGTACATTGTGACCAGTGATGTACAATAACATCTGACAGTCTGGTTGATCATGTGATATATTTAAGGTAATTCTACTTTTTATATTCAAAGAGTTAACGAAATTGTGTATATGTGCATGTAAATGAGTCTGAAGCCATTTTCTTTTATTCATCTGAGGTTTCACATCCTTTTCTCTATATTGGTACAATCTGCACAGATTTTACATATTGTCTTCCTTCATCAGTATGTAACCTTGTTAGTTGTTTTTATCTAATTATGTCTGTTAATTTATATTTCGTTTGGCTGAATTCTATCTCTGTTGTCAATATAATCTAATGCTATTTACCATCATAAGTATAACTGCTTCATCGCTCCTTCACTGTCTGATGGCTCTCTATTAACTCTTGACACTATGCTGTAGCTGTGTAATAGGACTTCTCCACTGACTTGAGTAAACCAAAGCAGCAGTCCATAGCCTTTAGGCTTTGCTAGCTCCAGCTGTGTGATGCACCAAAAGTGGAGATTCAGTGGCAATGTACTAGGAATTTACTGCAGTTTTCTTATGCACCTTTTGATTGCATTCTTTCTATAATATTGACTCTGTGTGTGTGTGTGTGTGTGTGTGTGTGTGTGTGTGTGTGTGTGTGTGTGTGTGTGTGTGTGTATAGAGAGAAAGAGAGAGAAAGATCCATACATATATGTACATATGTTTAATCTACAGCACAACTAACCTTCTTGTGTTATGTGTCCTACTGCTACTACCTATATCATGTAGCTGTGATTAGAAGCCAAACTATCTCATGACATGATATTAGCTATATGTGTGTGGTGGGGAGAGAGGGAGAGAGATAGTGTGTGTGTGTGTGTGTGTGTGTGTGTGTGTGTGTGTGTGTGTGTGTGTGTGTGTGTGTGTGTGTTTCTTCAATTTTATTATTGGCAGTTAAAAGTGGGTATTAACAAACAGCTTTTCTGCATGTATACCTCTGAAAAAAACTCCATTTTTCTAATGTTCTTTAGAAATCCTGATCTACCACTATTGGAGCAGTAATGGACTTCTGGGGTTTTACTCCAGTGAACAGTAAATTTTTAAAATATTTCATTATCAATAATTTTGAATACTTTTCTTTTGTTGTTGTTTTTAAAGGAAATAAATACCTAGCATTTTACCTAACGTTTAATGTAAGTGAAACAGGAGAATTTATTTTTTAAAAAAAGTTATCTGATATATTTTTTCCTGTTAACTGATGTATTAAATCCCAACATAAAAAAAACAACAACAAAAAAAAGACAATTTTTTTTTTCTTTATTTAAAAAAAATAAATGCAGTGATAAAATATTTTATTTTACATTCTGAATCGTTATATTGATTTGTACATTTAAATATTCCAGGAATTAAATTGGTTTCAATGGAATGGTGTTTTTTCTTTTCTTTCTGTATAAATTGTGTATATATGCTGTGTGTTTTACCCATTATACATGTAATATAGCATTGTATTATTTTCTCGGCTTGGCTCATGGTGTGAGTGATACTAACATGTATGTACACTGCTTCACTGCATCACATCTCTCTTCTCTGTGCTGGCAATCTTCCATTTAACAGTTAACCACTCAGATTTATGCTGGGCTAAGCTGAAGAAATGCATCAGTCAATTCTGTTGTTTTATACCACCCCCACATTCTTCCTTCCATCCATCTCCAGTCATCCCCATTGGTTCCTGCCTGTGCTTCTACTTCTCTATCCCCATCTTCCTGTGTGAAGCCAGCCTAGCTACATTTCATCGGCCATAGGACTAGCACTGTGTGTCTGCAGGTTGATTTGGCACAGTCACTCATGCAGAAAGCTAGATTCCGGTTGAGTAACTGGCAAGCAGAACTAAGTCTGGGTCTTTTAGTGATACTTTGATAGGCTGTCTTAAACTCTGAGTCTTCCTTCTCCCCTTTATCTCCTACTCCTTCTATGGCTTTCCAAGGCACTTTCAAAAGAAATGACCCAAAAATAAAAACTTTTTCTGAGAAGTAACTTTCAGAATGTATACTTATAAACTGCTACTACTAA
This sequence comes from Octopus bimaculoides, assembly GCF_046866305.1. NCBI lineage: Eukaryota > Metazoa > Mollusca > Cephalopoda > Octopoda > Octopodidae > Octopus > Octopus bimaculoides. The sequence continues at coordinate 56,849,559 of NC_142936.1, read as the reverse complement.
CAATGATCTGGATGCAAACTTGAATGTAATTGTGACTCTCCAGACAACACTGAACCAAATGGAAGTGCTTAAAGATTTATCACTTAGCACCATTTGATATAGTTCCAAAATTATCACTCCATCTTTATTGCTTCTAAAAGTATTTTTCGTGCTTATATATACATGCATGAGAAATGATTTTATAGACAATAAAGATGGATATATATATATATATAATATGTATGTAATATATATATAATATATATGTAATATATATTACACACATATATATATACATATTACGTATATAGTATATATATATATATATTTAATATATATATGTATGTATGTACATAATGTATTATATATATATATAATATATATTTAATATATATATGTATGTATGTACATAATGTGTTATATATATATATATATATATATATACATACTTACTTACTATATTACTATTAATGCTGCAGAAATATCACAAAACTATCACTAAAACTGCTACTCAGAGTTTCACATTCCTGTTCTTCAGAGAGTTTACACTGACTTTGTTTCTGTGTTCATTCCCCCCACCATCACTTGACAACTGATGTTGGTGTGTTTATGTCCCTATAACTTAGTGATTCGGCAAAAGAAACTAATAGAATAAGTACTAGGCTTATAAGTACTGGGGTTGATTTGTTTGTCTAAAACCCTTCAAGGTGGTGCTCCAGCACGGTGATTGTCGTACGCTGAGGATGGGTAAATACCCAGAAACTCGAGTCCGTGCGTATCACAGATCAAGATGGGAAGGATGACTTCCCTTTGCAAATACAGACAGGACACAGATGTGTGTCAATAACCAGCTGGGGGAGATGTTCTCCTGGGGCTAAAAGCAACAGTAACATCCACCCTTAGGGTTCAGCCGCATTTAAGTGGCAAATATACTTCACGTTGTCGTGCAGTTACTGTTAATACCTCGTTCAGAGATTTGACATTGCTTATATATATATATATATATGTATATATATATATATATATATATATATATACACACACATACATATATATGCACACACATATGTATATATATGTATATATATATGTGTGTATGTTTATATATATATGCATATATATATATATATATATATATATATATATATATATATATATATATATATATATATATTTATGTGTGTGTGTGTGTCTATGTGTCTGTGTTTGTACTCCCATCATCACTTGACAACCGATTTTGGTGTGCTTGCCTCCCAGTAACCTTGCGGTTTGCCAAAGGTGACCGATAGGATAAGTTCTGGGCTTACAAAAAATACGTCCTGGGGTCAATTTGTTTAACCTTTCAAGTCAATAATCTAGCATGGCTGCAGTCATGTGAACGAAACAAGTAAAGGGAAAAGAATAAAAGAAAGAATATATACAAGTATGAATGAGAGAGAGTGAGAGCCAGAGAGAGAAAGAGAGAGAGAATGATAAAAAGAAAAATTAAGAAAGTGGGTGATAGACAATGAAAATGGATGAGGATAATTCCTCAATTTTAAGTAGATCTGAGTATATTCCCCTATTGGAGGACATCCAAGATTGTTAGTGATGAGTTACAGTTAATCACTTGTAGAATATCTATAGAAATATTTCGCTTAAAATGTCTATAAATTTTTCTCTTTCTTCACTATTTTAATCCATCATTAACTTTACTTTGAATGTTTATCTGTAATCTTCTTTGTTTAAGAAATTGTTTCATATTATTTGATTCCAGTAAATAGTATTTTTTTTTTGCTTTCCGTTTTGTAATTGTTTTTCCGTTTTTCTATGTGTGTGTGTGTAAGGCATGTCACTGACTGATGTAATTAATTGCAGACTATTTAAATAATACATGTTTTTAACAATTTTATTTTGCTTTATATTTAATGATGATTCCATAATTAACCATATTTCCTCTATCACCTGTAATCATCACGCACACACACACACAGACACACACACACACATACACACACACACACACACACCAGTTATGCACTGGGGTCGATATAATCGACTTAATCCGTTTGTCTGTCTTTGTTTGTCCCCTCTGTGTGTAGCCCCTTGTGGGTAGTAAAGAAATAACACACACACACACACACACATATACATGCACACACAAACAGATGCAGGAATACATGTTTTGCTTATAAAACATAGCATGAATCTCAGAGTAACAGCAGAATGAGACCTTAGATCACTTGAGGTACGAATAAACTGTATCCCATGTATTAAACTCATTTAACTCTTGTTTGTACATCCAAATGCATACAGAAACTCTCCAACATACACACATTGAGCAAACTCTGAATAAAAACTCTGATGAATGTTCTAAGAACCCCTTTTGTTCTGCCACAAACAACCTCTAGTCTCAATCCATGTGGTGAAATGGCTTCTTGTAAGAAAAGTATTTAGTAAAGTGGTTCGCAGTCGGGGTCCATATAGTTCTTGGGGGGTCCCTGTAAGATTTTCATCATCATCACCACCACCATTTGACGTCCGTTGTCCATGCTGGCATGGATTGGATGGTTTGACCAGGGTTGGTAAGCTGAGGAGCTGCATCAGACTCCTGTCTGATTTAGTATGGTTTCTAGAGCTGGATGCCCCTTCTCATGCCAACCACTTTACAGAGTGTAATGGATCTTTCACGTGCCACTGGCATGGGTGCCTGTTTCGCATCACCAATATCTGCCATGACTATGATTTCACTTGGCTGGATGGACCTTCTTTTCAAGCATAGCATAATGCCACAGGTTTCAGTCATTTGTCTTTGAGGCCCAACACTTGAAAGGTGCTTTTTACTGGTGCATCAACCACATTGCCTCCATGTGGCCAAATGCTCAAAAGGTGCTTTTTACAAGCCACTGGCACCTGTGCCAGTTACATGATACCAGCATCAGCCATGACTATGATTTCACTAGGCTCGACTGGTCCTCTCAAGCACGGCATATCGCCAAAGGTCTCGGTCACTAGTCATTGCCTGTGTGAGGCCCAAAGTTCAAAGGTCATGCTTCACCACCTCTCCCATGTCTTCCTGGGTCTCCCTCTACCACGAGTTCCCTCCACAGTTAGAGACTGGTGCTTCTTTGCACATCTGTCCTCAATTTGCAATAAATTGTTTATATTTCAAGAACACACAAAATACTTAAACAATTTTTCATGCAATTCCAAATAATATTAATCATCAAAATATAATAAGATTTTTAAAACTAGAGATGGCTATGAGAATCCCTACCCCTGCGTAAAGCAGGAATTAAAGGGGTCCATAGGTAAAAAATGGTTGAGAACCACTGATCTGGAATAAACATCACCATCGTTTAATGTCCGCTTTCCATGCTTGCATGGGTTGGACGATTTGACTGAGGACTGTTGAACCGGATGGCTACACCAGGCTCCAGTCTGATTTGGCAGAATTTCTACAGCTGGATGCCCTTCCTAACACCAACCACTCCGAGAGTGTAGTCTGTGCTTAAGAAAGATTATGACATTGACAACCACAAATGTGGCTAGTTTTCTTTGTTTCTGTATGTGTTAGATGACAAAGAAGTATGTGACAAGAAGTGAAAGGTGCAAGACCCATCCAATTCATGCCAGCATAGGAAATCAATATAAAATGATAATGTGTGCACATATCATCATTGTGTGTATTATTGCTGTCATCATAATTTTACCATCCACTTTCCCATGCTTGCATGGGTTGGATAGAATCTGTTGAGGCAGATTTTCTGTGGTCAGAGATCCTTCTTTTCTGTCATCTCCCCTCACCTGTTTCCAGGATAGCATGAAGATCCTTCCTGAGTCGCATAGACTTAGAGGCCAGCTTCCTGGTTTCTGTGGCATATACACTTCCCACCTATATGGAACACTGGTCCATTGCAGAATTACTCATTTTTGCCAGCTGAGTGGATTGAAGCAACATGAAATGAAGTGTTTTGCTCAAGAACACAATGCATTGACTGGTCCAGGAATTGAAACCACAATCTTACAATCGTAAGTCTAACACCTTAACCACTAAGCCATGCACCTCCACATCTGTTTCTAAATAAGGCAATATTTTCCATGACCAGACATGTTTTCATGGAAGATTGGAAATGAAGGACACCGCTTGCATGATGGTGACACTTGTTTACAACTACTACATGAGATCAAAGCAAGGATACCGTAACACACACACACACATGCACGCAATAGGCTTCTTTCACTTTCTTTATCAAATCTGCTCATAAAGCTTTGATTGACCCAAAGATATAGTAGAAGACTATTGCTCTAGGTGCCACACAGTGGAACTGAGCTCAAAGCTCTGTGGATGGAAAGTAAACTTCTTACCGCATAGCCATACCAGCACAAATTAGATATATCATACAAGATACACTGTAACTCGAAAGTACTGAAATTAATTTAAATATTAGAAAGCTTAGGCTGTGATAATGAATTATATAAGAATGTAATTATATTCCTTCTATACTTTCAATGTGTGATAAAAAGACGGGGGAATCTCGTAACAGACTGTTTCATGATTTGTTCATCGCTCCCCATAGAAGGCTTACTCAATCTCCTTTCCCACTGATAGAATAGAGTGTTCAGTTATTATATAAAGTAGTTGGCATTAAGCTAATTACTTTGGTAGATAGTGCATATTGTGCTTTAGATGGCTCATTATTAAGTAAACTTATATATATATATATATATATATATATATATATATATATACACACATATATATATACACACATATATATATTATATATTATATATTATATATATATTATATATATATATATATATGTATATATATATATATATATATATATATATATATATATATATATATATATATATATATATATATTATGCGAAATACAGAGGGAATCAAAAGTATTGAAATAAATTAAAATTTTTAAGAGCTTTAGCTGTCACAATGAACTATATAAGAATACAAATGCATTATTTCTATGCTTTTGATAATGCAGAAAATAGGTGTGTGTGTGTGTTAAGAAAAAGGAGATAAACATATCTATCTATCTATCTATCTGTCTATCTATCTACCTATCTATATATATATATATATATATGTATATATATATATATATATATATATATATATATATATATATACACATATATATATGTGTGTGTGTGTGTGTATATATATATATATATATATATATATATATATATATACGTGCATTAAGAAAAAGGAGATAGGATTTGAATAAAAACTATTTATTTAGTGCTTTTGTCTCTTTGAGGGATCCCTCATGAATGATTTCTTATAGAAAATTTATACCCGTATGTGAATTCAACCCAGAAAAACAACCCTTTCTTTCTTTCTTTCTTTCTCTCTTTCTTGCTTGCTTTAAAAACTCACAACATATGTATACTTACACATACATACACACACACACATACATACATGTACACACACATACATACATGCACACACACATACATACATGCACACACACACACACACACACACACATACACACACACACACAAATAGATTCAAAACAACAAAGAACTTCTCAAATAATCACTCCCAAAACGATTTTTTCCAAAACTTAAGAAAACAAAATTCAACTCCAAACTTTTTTCAACACACATATATAAAAGGTATGAATTTTCTATTAGAAATCATTCATGGTGAATTCCTAAAAGGGAATCCTCATGAATGATTCTTGCAGATAAATATATTTCATAAATAAATAGTAGTTTTTATCCAAATCTTGACTACCTCCTTTTTCTTAGTATATAAAATCTGTACACCATTTCAAATAATCTATACATGCATGCGTGCAAACACACTCACACACACATGTACGTGTGACTGCATGTGTATATATACATGCATTTGTGTATAGAAGAATGTATTAATCAATGTAATTCCAACATAGTCTGATTTTCACGTTTTATTATTTACAACTTTTACAATTTTACAATATTATAATAATAGAATATTATATATTTATTGTGATAAGACTAGTACTTTCATGCATTACACAATCACCAGGTGTATGTGATAGTAGTGACAGTTGTGTTCTGTAATTGGCAACTGTAGTTAAATGATTAAATTTCTCCTTTAAATACCTTCCGATAGGCCCTAGCAGGCTGAATTTTATGAACTGCATTTTGACCAATCAAAATGGTTTGGTGACCATACCAACTAAGTTTGAATTGTATTTCGACCAATCAGTATGTAACTTAGATGTTATGGTTTGGTGAGTATGCCAACATGGTTAGCATTTATCTCACATTTTTCAACAAAATATTTTGGCCAATTGGTGTGCAGCTTTGGCGTTACAGTTTGGTGGACATGTAAAGGATTCTATATTTTAACTGCACCTAAAGAAATAACTGTTTGGCTATATTTATAAATGTTGTAAACAACATTCCTGTTTCTGTTGAATTCTACTGCTACTAATCCTACAATTTTCTAGAAATTTTACATTTCAATTAGGGAAATGTTGATATGGTTAACACTACCACCATCATCACCATCATCATTATTATTTTTGTTGTTAGTGGTAGTGGTGGTGGTAGTAGTAGTAGTAGTAGTAGTAGTAGTAGTAGTAGTAGTAGTAGTACTTATCATTACCTCCACCGTAGCAAAGGATTCTGGATTATTTTTCTGGTTTAATTTTTGAGAGCAGTTGGGTTCACTTTTAGTATTCTCATTTGTGAGAGCAGTCGAGTTTATTTCAAATATTTTCATTTTAAAAATCATCTCTGGCTGATTGTTGAGAGGACGTTGGTGTTGCCTTGGCATAGGTTTGCAATCTCTGAGGGCTCATTATTATTATTATCATTATTACAACTATCACTGTTACTAGAGCTATTGTTATTATTGTCCAATTAAAACAGGTTTGAATCTTATTTATCAATAAAATTCTTTTCTCTGACTTTTCTCTTGACTTCATTTGAATTGTGTAGCTTGTAGAATGAGAATATTATAAACATTTTCTGGTTACATGTTGCCAGATGGTTGATTAATGGGATTTGAAGGACATCAGAGTCCCTAACTTGTTGTCAGCGCACATACGAACATTCTGATAATGCATTCCTAGTCTGACTAACATATATCTCACCATAACGGTCGAACTGCATCACCTCTGGATATTCTTTCGCTTATTTTGATTTTTATTCACCTTATTTTGAAGTTGTACAGATAAAACCACACTAATTTTTGGTCCTTCAACTTAAGTGCCTAATTCATCTGAATCTATATATATATATATATATATATATATATATATATATATATATATACATATAATCTAAAGTGCAATATGTTGCTATTGGAAACAAACAATAGATGTTTTTAAATAATTCAATGCCATGTAAAAAGCATCCAGCACATTCTGTAAAATGGTTGATGCTAAAAAGGGCACCAGCCATAGAAACCTAGCCAAATCAGACTGGAACCTGTTTCCTGGGTCTGGACAAACTGTTCAACCCATGCCAGTATGGAAAACAGACATTAAATGTTGATGATAATGAAATATTTTCAATTATATAATTGCACCACCAGTGCAAATGTATTACTCCTTTAAAGAGGGATGAGAAGCTAACAACATCCATTTGACCAAGAAATGTTACAAATTATCATACAATAATTATTGAATACTATTTGTACTGTTATAATTCATTGGCTGAGAATAGTGTCAGTTTCTAACATTATTATCTAAAAAGAGTGATTTACCCCTCACTGTATTTGGTTAGCAAACCTTCTAAATCTTCTACTCATTATATCTATCTATAATAAAATACTACTTTGTAAAGCATTGATCTTCGGAGAATAGTCTGGGTGTGAAGTCTTAAACACAAGACACTAGCTTAGGGTACTAAAAAGTAAAGCCATGTTCTTCCCCACCCTATTGCTTCATCGATATTTCTTGTTTCACGTGAAGAGTTTTTAGTAAGTGTTACAATAACTGGCTGAATAATGTTTGTACTGCTTGTAGACAGAATTGTTCTGCTGGGCCATCTAATTGTAAAACACAATCAGTGCTTATGGATCAATACTCTTTTCATTTGTAATGTATCATCCAGTCATATTTATCTCCTTTTGCTATACAACATTCTTCTCTAATGTGAGAATATTGTTTTCACTATTAAACAGTTTAGTCAATGTATATCTATTTCTCTGTGTAACACATGCCAGTAGAGAATATTGGATACTTAACAACTGACGACGATGATGGTGATGGTGGTAGAGGTGAAGATGATGTTGAGGATGATATTCTGTTTTAACCTTGAATAATCTTCTTTTATTCAGTATATACAAATGTATAAGGTGGTGAGCTGAGAGAATAGTTAGCATGCTGGGCAAAATGCTTAGCAGCATTTTGTCTATCTTTACATTCTTAGTTCAAATCCTGCTGAGGTCAAATTTGCCTTTCATCCTTTCAGGGTTGTTAAAAGAGGTCCCAATTGAGCATTGGGGTCGATGCAATTGACTTACTCACTCCTCTGAAATTGCTGGCCTTGCACCAGAATTTGAGACCAATGCATGCAAACAAGAAAAGGAAGACTTTTCGTTCCCTGTTTGTAGTGCTGCTCTTGTTACTAACATCACTTTTCTCATGAATTGATTGAGTTAAGATTTGTGCATAAACTGTACCAGCATTTCAACATTACTGCCACAGTTGCTTCGGTTTTGGCCAGATGCAACACATAATCCTATTGTACTGACCAAACTATTGTCTCTAACAAACCTTGACCCCAACAGTCTATCTTCCTGACACATCCCCTTTCCTTCTAACTTTGTTCATCACTCACTGTATTTCTCTCTCTTCACATCCTCACAAGCCTCCCTATACACTGTGCCCCTGTCAAACCTCTTCCTCACGACATATCCTCCTAACACCCCCTCCTACTTGTATAGGTATGTGGCCTAGTGGTTAGTGTAGAGGACTCGGGATCATAAGATTGTGGTTTTGATTCCTGAATCAGCTGATGCGTTGTGTTCTTGAGCAAAGCACTTCATTTCATGTTGTTTAATCTGACAAAAATGAGTAATCTTGCAACGGACTGGCATCCTGTTCTGTCCAGTGGGGAATATATGTGCCATGGAAGCTGGGAAACTCATCTTCTGAGTCTATATGAATCGGAAAAGATTTTTATCCTCTATCTTTTTCCCTCCTTCCCCTACTTGTGTCCCCTCACTACATACCCTCTCCCCACTTCATTTCTCACTCTCTTTTGCAATTGCTTGAACTTGCCCATCTACTCACTCTTTGCAATTCTCAGTTCCATTTTACTTATGCATGCCTTCCTGTAATATAAGTGTAACCTCCATCACATTTACACCCCCTTCTCCATCTGTCTGTTTGTCTGTCTGTCTCTCTTCCTCACCCCCCACTATTCCTCTCCTCTTCTTCTCTCTTTATGTAGCCATGTATCTCCTCTACTGCAAGACACCTATTTCTGACTCTCTATTCATACTCTAACCCAGGGGTTCTCAAACATTTTTTATCTATGGACCCCTCTGATTACTATTTTATTCTGGTTGATCCCCATAGCCATTTGGTGTTTAAAAACTAGTTTTATACACATCAACTTGTGTAGGTTGAACTACATGAAACGTTAGAGAAAGAAACCTAGCTGTTTCTTGCAATGCATACCAGTACATACATCTAAGCAAAATTTTTTCAGGGGCCCTTAAGATAACTATTGTGGATCTCTAGTTTACTATTTCATAACATGGACCAAAAAAATCTTATATGGACCCTCTGGGGCCATATAGATCCTGGTTGAGACCTACTGCTCTAACCTCCCATCACCTGGTACAAAGCCACCTCCCTCAATATTTACTCCCTGCCCTCATTTGAGGGGTTTTGTCGTGCAAGTTACTTGGTGACCTCACTGCTGCTGGTCCCACATAAAAGCATCCAGTACACTCTGTGAAGTGGTTGGCATTAGGAAGCTATAGAAGCCATGCAAAAGCAGCGAGTAGAGCTTGGCACAGTCTTCTGGATTGTCAGCTCTTATCAAACCATTCAACAAGAATAGAAGGAGGACATTAAATGATGATGATGATACTGAAATATAATCTAGCTATGTAATGTTGTTTTATTTTATACATATATATATATACACACACACACACACACACACACACACACATATATATCAATATATATATATATTTACTTTTGTATTTTCCAATCTATTTACATTCAATATACGAAAATGTATTTTCTGATCAGTCCTGACTTAATAATGATTTAATTGTTTGTTTTGTGGATTGTAAAAAAATAACAAAAATATGTGTTTCTAAAGAATTGGAGTGATTGATGAGAGCTCATTACCTTCTGGTTATGCAATGGAGGAGAAACATGTACAATTCAGATTGGATGCAGCTTATTATTAAACACTGAATATGAATTTAGAATTACTGATGTAAAAAACAAAAACAATATATTTATATATATATATATATATATATATATATATATATATATATATATATACAATTTGTGAGAGAGTGATAAAATTATGATGTGTCTACAATATTTTAATGGCGTTGTACAGATAAGAATTTATCTGTACAACAATCTGTTTAAAAATATTAATTCATATTTACTATTCATTACAAATTTAAACATTGCTAATATAAAATTCAGTACCACCTTTGGGTTACTTAAAAATAAATTGAATTAATTTGAAGGTTACTATTTTTAGTGTGAAAATATTACGAGGAAAAGATTTTGCCATAGAATCTTGATCTTTGCTGTAACAACACAAACAACATGCAAAATAATATGTGGAAATTGATACTCTTTTATTCTTTTATTCTTTTACTTGCTTTAAAGGTGGCGAGCTGGCAGAAACATTAGCACGCCGGGTGAAATGTTTAGTGGTATTTTGTCTGTCTTTATGTTCTGAGTTCAAATTCCACTGAGGTTGACTTTGCCGTTCATCCTTTCGGGGTCAGTAAATTAAGTACCAGTTGCGTACTGGGGTCGGTCTAATCGACTGGCCCTGTCCCCTAAAATTTTGGGCCTTGTGCCTAGAGTAGAAAAGATTCTTTTGCTTGTTTCAGTCATTTGACTGCAGCCATGTTGGCACACCACCTTAAAGGGTTTTAGTTGAAGAAATCGACTTTCTTTGTAAGCCTTGTACTTATTCTGTCAGTTTCTTTTTTCCATACTGCTAAGTTATGGAGATATAAACACTAACATCAGTTGTCAACCGATGGCGAGGGGACAAACACACACACACATAAATACACACACACACACACACACACACACACACACACACACATATATATATATATATATATATATATATATATATATATATACATATATATATATATATATGTATATGTGTATGTAGCAGATGTTCAGGTGCAATAAACACTGTAAACAAACAGGAAACAACTTCTATCTCATTCCAGGGAGAAAAACTAGAGGTAGTTGATAGCTTCCACTATCTGGGTGACCAAGTTAGTAGTGGGGGTGGGTGCGCTGAAAGTGTTACTGCTAGAATAAGAATAGCCTGGGCCAAGTTTAGAGAGCTCTTACCTCTGCTGGCGACAAAGGGACTCTCACTCAGGGTAAAAGGCAGACTGTATGATGCATGTGTACGAACAGCCATGCTACATGGCAGTGAAACATGGGCTGTGACTGCTGAGGACATGCATAAGCTCGCAAGGAATGAAGTCAGTATGCTCCGCTGGATGTGTAATGTAAATGTGCATACCCGTCAGAGTGTAAGTATCTTGAGAGAAAAGCTGAACATAAGAAGCGTCAGTAGTGGTGTGCAAGAGAGACGATTGCGCTGGTTTGGACATGTGGTGAGAATGAATGAGGATAGCTGCGTGAAAAAGTGCCACTCCCTAACAGTTGAGGGAACCCGTGGAAGAGGTAGGCCCAGGAAGACCTGGGCTGAGGTGGTGAGGCAAGACCTTCGAACATTGGGCCTCACCGAGGCGATGACTACTGACCGAGACCTTTGGAAATGTGCTGTGCATGAGAAGACCTGGCAAGCCAAGTGAGATCGTTGCCAGTGCCCCTGGACTGGCTCTTGTGCGGGTGGCACATAGAATGTACCATCCTGAACGTGACCGTTGCCAGTACTGCCTGACTGGTCTTATAGGGTTTTCGAGCGAGATCGTTGCCAGTGCCCCTGGACTGGCTCTTGTGTGGGTGGCACATAAAAGACACCATTTCGAGCGTGGCCGTTTTCGTGCGTGTGACACGTAAAAGCACCCACTACACTCTCTGAGTGGTTGGCGTTAGGAAGGGCATCCAGCTGTAGAAACTCTGCCAAATTAGATTGGAGTCTGGTGTAGCCATCCGGTTGCACAAGTCCTCAGTCAAATCGTCCAACCCATGCTAGCATGGAAAGCGGACGTTAAACGATGATGATGATGATGATGATGATATATATATATATATATATATATATATATATATATATGGGAGAATGTACGAAAAAAAAACAATAACAGATGAGGACAGGTGGTGTAAACAACAAAAGGATGTATTAGTATGACGCTCGGGAATACGGAAAGTCTTTAATGTTTCGAGCTACGCTCTTCAATAGAAAGAATACGGAGAAAACAAGGAGAAAAACACAGAGAAAAAAAATTGAATGGTGTTGGTCAACGGTCTATTATAGCTTCTGCTGACCGGAAGTTAGAAAGTTTACACAGGAGAGCTAAGAAAAGGGGGAGAAAGAACGGTGATCGAAGAACGAGGGGCTGTGTGTGTGTGTGTGTGAGAGAGAGAGAATGCTGGTGATCTTGACGTATATATATATATATATATATATATATATATCATCATCATCATCATCGTTTAACGTCCGCTTTCCATGCTAGCATGGGTTGGACGATTTGACTGAGGACTGGTGAAACCGGATGGCAACACCAGGCTCCAGTCTGATTTGGCAGAGTTTCTACAGCTGGATGCCCTTCCTAACGCCAACCACTCAGAGAGTGTAGTGGGTGCTTTTACGTGTCACCCGCACGAAAACGGCCACGCTCGAAATGGTGTCTTTTATGTGCCACATATATATATATATATATATATATATATATATATATATATATATATACATATATATAGGGTAATTAGCTTTGTATTATTTATTTATTCTACATCAATGAGATTCCCAATTAAGTTTGGAATATACCTATTTCTTTCTAAATATACATGTTCCATACAGTAGATTTTTATCATTTTTTACTTTTCCTTAACCATTTGCATACATGTAAGATATGCATTAAATGCCAAACTTTCATACCTTCCATGATAAGAAGCTATGAAACCACGGCACAAGGAAACCGATCTGCATCATAATAATTCCTGCATATGTATTGTGTCATCCCATAAATAATGTGGTTTTTTTCAATTGCATGAACTAAAAGTAGGAGGGGGATGGGATAAACTACCTGCATCAACTATAAAAGCAGGTAATAATTTTACCTTGCTCTTATCCTTAGTGCAAGTTTTGAAGAGTGCAGTTCAATTTTAACAGTTATTTTTTCAAAGCTACAATGGAAGTGACAAAGGAGCATATTTGGCATATTTTGCTTTATGAGTTCAATAAAAGCAACAATGCAATGGAAAGTGTGAGGAATATTAACGCAGTATATGGGGATTGGACAATAAGCATTAGCCAGTGTCAAAAGTGGTTCAAGAAATTCTGAGCCAGAAACTACAGCCTAGAAGACAAGCCTTGTCCTGGAAGATCTGTAGAGCTCAACAAGGATGTCCTGCAAATTCTGGTGGAACAAAACCTATTGTAATTGTTGAGGAACTAGCAGAGAAGCTTGGATTTGGTCATTCAACCATTCATCAACATCTGCATGCCATCGAGAGAGTCAGCAAATTGGTTCAATGGGTTCCTCACAACATTCCGAATCTAATCGCATGCAGAGAGTGAATGTGTGCTTTTCTTTGCTGTTATATCTCATGAATGAACTGTTTTTCAGCCGAATAGTGACTAGTGATGAGAAAATGGGACCTCTATAAAAATGTCAAGCACCAAAGACAGTGGGTAGGGAAAGGAGAAACACTGGCACGCAAGGCTAAAGAAGGTCTTCACCCACATAAGGTGTTGTTATCTCTTTGGTGGGATATGAAATGTTTAGCCCACTTTGAACTTTTAAAGCTAAACCAAATGATAACAAAGGAGATCTGCTGCAAGTAGCTTGAGCAGCTTAAGTCAGCGCTAGAAGAAAAATGACCATCTTTGGTTTCAAGATGAAAGGTGTTCTTCCATCAGGATAATGCTCGACCACATAAAGTGAGGATGTCATTTGAAAGGCTGGGGCAGTTTGAATGGGAAACGATGCCCCACCCACCATATTTGCTGGACATTGCCCCAGTCTTCAAAATCATATTCCGCAGTCTTCAAAATCATAAGGATGGAAAAAATATAAATCCTGTAGATGAGGTCAGAAAAGTACTGGAGGAGTAATTTTTTGTCACTGACAAGTGAATTTTGGAAGAGGGGCCTTGCATATCTACCAGATAGATGGAAGAACATTGTAGAAAATGAAGGAGAGTATATTTTAGATTAAAAAAGAACTTTGTTTATCTTAATTTTGTAAAATAAAAGAAGTATAAAAAAAACTGCATTATTTATGCGATGACTCAATATAATAGACAGTTCTTGATTAAAGTCTCCAATGTTTCTGTAAGTGCTAGACTGGATAATTTCTGATCTACAATGGAAATTATAACTGCCAAAACTGCATCCCTAAGAATAACTCTTTCTCTCCAGACCAAGTTATTGACCCTCTACAAAGCTCAAGTGTTATCCTCTCATATATGATATTGCACTGTTGCTGTGTACACACACAAACAAGAATTACTTACCAACATGTAATTACTAGCTGACAGGTGTGTTGTTTCTTCTTTCTACTATTATTGCAATGGCTTCTGTTCCTTTGAACTAGCAAGCTATATGCCACCTCTATTCATGTCTATCCGATGCACATGTCACTACTTCTCTACTATATTTCACTTCCAAATCTTGCACTAATCACTTTTCCCCACCCAAAATTGCAGGTATTCCTTTCTTCCTGATAGATCTAAAAGGTTGTCAGTAAGCAGTATATTGCTTATGGACTGTATTCTCGATTTAGTTTTCCCTGTGGAAATCTTTCAAAACCTATTCTATTTCTTTCTTTTATAAAATAGATACCTTATAATAATTTGTTTGTTCCTTCGTTATTTAGCCTGTCTGTAATGCTTCCACATGATTAGTTGAAGGGATGGGGAGGAGATGGGATGAGGGAGAGGGTCGAGGGATAAGGGAAGAGAGAGATGGGGGAGGGGTTAAGGGATAGGGGAGAAAAATGTGTGATTTTTTTTTAAAACTAAGTTTTTTTCCTCTGTTACTTAGCCGGTTGGTAATGCTTTCATGTGATTAGTTGAAGGGAAAGGCAAAGAGCGAAAAGAAAAGGAGAGAGAAAAAGAGGGTCAGGTTAAGAGGAAGAGTGCTGTGTATTAAGTCTATAAAATAGGGCATAAAGTATGTAACCATCGTATTTCAATTTCCTTCACTTTTCAATGATTAGCAGTTGAGTGACTATCTTTTGATACAGACACAACACAAGCTATGCTTTCAGGTTTTTTGAATAAAATTTCAGAAATAACCCAATAAGTTTACCGTTAATTTTGTGAAATATTCACGGGTCCTACTAGTATATCCTAAATGTTTTGAAATTTGGTTCAAAGTGAAGCTGCTATGGAGAAAATTTAAAAATTTAGGCTGGATTAAAGGCAGTTGGAGAAATAAAGTATCTATTAATACCTGCATCCAACTATTAAAAAGAATCGAAAATTAATTAGATTTTACAACTTTTGTACAGTTATAAAAACAGTATTGTGAAAATGTTGCCCTTAATACTTAGTGGTGGGAAAAGCAGCAAGCTGGTAGAATCGTTAGCACACCAGGCAAAATACTTAGCAGCATTTTGTTCGTCTTTATGTTCTGAGTTCAAATTCCACTGAAGTCGACTTTGCCTGATCATTAAAGTAAATACCAGTTGAGTGCTGGAGTTGATGTAATCAACTTAACATCTCCTCCAAAATTGCTGGCCTTGTGCTAGAATTTAAAACCGATATTTAGTGGTAAAAACTGATTTCTTGAAGCATCACTCAAAATTGCTTGTTACATGAATTTATCGAAAGTACACAATGTTATCCAAGTGCTGATGTTGAGGAACAAAACAGAGGATATATGCTTTATTGGTTTTAATAAAGATACTCATAGCTTTGTGGAAATCAACCAATATACCTATAGCTAAGCATTTTTTAATTCTCAATGTAGAGAAAAGTTTCTGTTAAGAGTGTATAGAAAGATGTGATGATACCTTGAGAGTGCCACTTAACTGTTTGATAGAAATATTTTTTTTTGATTTTATTTTTGCTGGTGAGCTGGCTGAATCATTAGTGTGCTAGACAAAAATGCTTTGCAACATTTCATCTTTCTTGATTTTCTGAGTTCAAATTCTGCCAATCTTCCTCAGAATTTTAGGACTTGTGCTTATAGTAGAAAAAAGATATTATTAATGTCAGTATATTTTGACTTATTCAGTTCTATACAAAAATATATATTTAGCCTTACTCGACAAATATTTTGAGGTTGTAACTACTGAAGGGATAGTTATATGTTGAAGAAGTTTGCTTTGTAAATACATTGTATTAAGTTCAATCCCACTGCATGGTACCTCAGGCAAACCATTTGTGTTCTTGGGCAGTAGACTTAAATCATTTAGTTTAACATAAAGACCTGGTCCTTAGGTGTCTTTTGCTGAGTTCACACTGTTGCAAACATTTGGGCTATATCTGAGGATAAGCGTTTCTCTTATTCCTCTAGTTATCGAAGTCCCAGAAAGGGTCATGAGTGCTGTTGTTCTTTTTCTAAGTCATAAAAAAAGTATAGAAAACAACAAAAATAGAAAACCAAGGAGTATATACTTAATCTTATTCCCTACCACCCACACGTACACATATATATTCTGGAAAATTAATCAATTTATATAGTCCATGGCCTTTGACATACTTTTTCTTGAATGTTTATTTTCAAATCTATACCACCAGATAATTTATTCCAAACTAGCAGCTGTACTTGACCTTGTCCTGGTTTATTAATAGCTAAAATAAATGTAGTTACATGAATTAATTATATTTTGGATTAATTGCTGTAAAAAGTTGCTGACAGTCTTCAGTTGACTTGGAAATGTTGCTTGCTACACCACTCAGAATTGTTGCATCTAAGTCATTCATTCAGAAGGATGCTGAAATTAAGCTTCATGAAAATGTGCAGAAAAAAAAAAAAAAAATTTTGAACTCTAACTAAAATTTTATTTCCTTGGATAATCTTTCTGTTTTTTTCTTTTTATCTTGGGGAAAACATGCTTTTAAAAAAATACTGATAATTACTCTAAATGATTATATTTCTAATCAAACTTTTCCCAATATCTGTTGCAGTACTTGAGAATATACAATATCCTTCGGTGTTCTGTTTGTAGCTAAAAAGATAAATTCAGAAGTCCCATAACCTGACCTTCTCCTTGAAACAATTCTGCCCCTGTACAATGTTTCAGCTTGAGGGAAAACTTTGACTTATAGCTTGGAATATACATACCAACATTACATGCATGAGTTCACTTGTTATTTATTAAGATGGCAATTGATATATGAGGATGTGCTGTAAAGTTCCTGGTTTTGGGTAAAAGAAAATACAGGTGGATCAGTTTAATTACAATTTTATTCAACACTTTCTCCTCTCGGATTCACACTCTTATTGCAGTGGTCTTTCAGTTTTTCTAAGCTCTGTTAAAGAACTTGGAAGCTTGGACCTCCAAGCAGGCCTACCATGATACCCTTAAAGTTAGGAAGTTTTCAGTACCCTTTTGTATAAGTGGTCTGATATACAAAACAAGTATTCTTGCAAATTTTCTAGAACTGAATGAGATCCATGTAGATCGAAATTATAACCTTTTGGATATCAGATATTTCTAATGAAGAATTCAGAATTTATTTTAAACCAGAACTATATATATATATATATATATATATATATTTACTTGGAGAATGGAGCAACAAATACAAGAAAAAGCATTTTCGTTGGAGCTTGTGAAATGAGTCAGTGTGGAGGTTTAGGTTATGTAATGAGTCATTTTGTATATTATGTCTTAGTCACTTACGTACGTTTCGATGCAGCCAGTAGTTTGGCCGATCTCTTCAGAGTGTTGAAGGGTATATTCGAAGTTTGTGGTGTGCGAAATGTAGGAGAAGTAATTATTGGGTGTAATATATGTGGTGGTGTGATAGTGGTGATAGGTAAATAGAGCCTTACGTTTTAGTTGTTGCGTTGGTCTTCTTGTAAGGGGATATAGGGTGGGTGCTATTTAAGAACATTGAAGGATCGAGGCAAACCTACCACTTACCTATATATATATATATATATATATATATATATATATATATATATATATATATATATATATATATATATATATATATACATATACATATATATATATTCTTGTATAGAATTAGTGAAGTCATATGTTGTGTTATACAATTATAATTTTTTGTTTCTGCTATTGGACATCTGCTTGTCTGTGCACATGCCAACAAACATTTCCAAATTGTATACAGCTAGCTAGCTAGAAAATGTTTCATTTTAAGTTACTTCCTTCTTTCAACTTTTAAGAGCTCTCTTCTGATTCAATGGACGTGAAGATACAATACTGTCTGTCTGTTCATCACTTTATCTGCCACTATAGTAAATTTTTACTGAAATCAAACTTTTCATTCATGCTGTTGATGTTTTATTTTTATTTTGCAATTTTTTTTTTTTTTAATTGTAAAATAAATTCTGACATGACTTAGCCGAAAGAATTAGTCTGATTCTTTTAGAACTTCTTCTTGAATTGTAGCCAACACAAAAATTGGGAGACAATAAAAAATTCAGTAAGTTAGATTTTGGTGATTTGATAAGGAAAAATTGTAAAGACTTGTTGTTTGATATTGTGCTTGAATAATTCCTTTGTTTGATACTCTCTTGCAGTCTCCATAATGTTTGTAAAACACTTCACTAGATTTTCATTATGCTATTTGGTTCGGAATGGTTTATTTCATTTTTTAATCTTTACTGCTGCTAGAATACCTATGCCCATGAAAGTAGTGCAATTCTGTAACATAATAATGATTATATCATAAAAACAGGGAGAATAGCTGCTATTTTTAGTCTTTTACACGTCTATAGATTGGATTTTTTATAAATTAAATTCTCTTGAAATGTTGGGAAACTTTTAGTTGGTTCACTTTGCTTAGTTCTTTGCTGTTAACTTTTCAGAACCCTTTTATACTTTTCATTCCATGTGTAAATTTTATTTTTGACAATGTTATTGTTTAGGATGTGGAATTGGTACAGACAGTAAATAGTCAGGCTAAACAGTTTATGATATAATTGTATTTCTTCCTGATTTGGAGTTGATAGTAATGAAATGGAGTCAAACTCTACTTATTCCAAGAAAACAAAATTATCATTATTATATTATTGCCATCGTTGTTGTCATAGTTATTATCATTATAAAACTTCCTCTCATGCACTTATCATCATATAAACAAGTATGTATGTTGAATATTTACAATGTCTGTGTCTACCTTATATTATCATATTTGTATGACGATAATGAATAGCTTCTCCTTGGCACCATTTCACAACTGCTGCTCAGTTTAAGAAGAATATCCTTTGTTCCCATTTCTGGGCATATTGACTCTAAACACGCTGAAGTGTGGTGAAAAACAAAACCCAGTTGTTCTCAATATCATGATACTGTCTGCTTTGAAAATAAAGTTATTTGCATGTCAAACTATGAAAGCATGAAAAGAATGGAGGAAAACATCAAACAGGATAAGATATTTTTTTGTTATTTCATATTTGTGGGGATAACCTCATCATATTTGAGATTTGTCATTGAGCTGTAAATGAAGCAATTCTTACTGCTATTTCCTAATATTTCATTATGCCACAGACATTAGCTATGTGTGTGTGTGTGTGTATGGAAGAGAAACTGATCCTCACACCCTTATTTCTGTCTGTGGAAATATATTGTAGAACTATTTATGGAACCAGTAAGAACTGTGATTGTGTTAATTGTAGGGATCACTTACTTCCTAACTATGCTTCATTCAAGTGAGCTGGGAAGTGTTTCTGCTTTTGTTTACAATTGTAAAGGAAATGATATGGTGGATAAGAATGGGAGTTATGTTGTGCTTGAAGATGTTGAACATCTCTGTTTTTGTTTTTTTTAATTTTGTTTTTGTTCTCTTCTTCAAACATGGTGGTCGTGGTGATGGGGTTTATGTTTGTTTTGCCTCGTTACTAAGTGATCAGGTGATTTGATTATTTTATGTTTAGTTAGTTTGTAGGCTCTGTTTTAATTGTTTATGATTATCAATATTTTCTTTTGTTTCTTCTATTTGGTCAGTTTTCAGAGGGGAAAAAAAATGTAATGTTTTGTTTTTCATTATGCACTATAACAAATTGACAACTTAGTCCTCTTTTCACCATAAAGTAATTCACTGCCCCTTGATAAGGCATCAAAGAGTTGCTCTTGAGGTTTCATTTAGTATTTGTGATTTGAAAATGTTCTCTCCTGTATTGTGTTATTGATTTGGCTAGGCTTCTACATTATATTGTATATATAAGGGGTCATTACTGTTGAAAGCTGGAAGAACTTATTGCTATTGTGTTGGAAATTTCTCATAACCTAACACTTTGCATGATGTCTGTAGTGGTTGTTGTTAATCATACTGATGGTAGTAGGAGCAGCAGAGTAAATTTACAGTGGCAGAGCCACCATGTTAGCCCACTCATCATGTTAGACAAAGCAACTCATGCTAATGAATACATGCACTAAATGCATTATGGACTAAAGGAAGTTAATCTCAGATAGTGGCTGTTCAGGTTTAATTTTGGCTTCAATAATGCTGCAACCATTATTCTTGTCATCAATTATCATTCAGTTGATTTGATATCTGCTCTTCCATGTTTCCCTCTTCTTAGACTAATCTGTGCGTGAGTATGTGTGTATTTTTGTGAGTGTGTCTGTTTGTGCATGCATGTTTGGGAATATATTATGTCTTTGCTTAGAGAACCATTGAATAAATAAATAAATAAATAGATGATAATAAAAGTGGTAAAAAATAAAGACATTGCCATTCTTTATGATCCAAACTAGTTGAGCTATTCAGGCCAACAGATGAGATATTGTGGTGAAAAATCAGTGTGACAAAACATATTTGCTCATAGATATGTCAACCCCAGCAGATTGCTACATTTCTGTGAAAACATTTGAAAAGTTAAGTGAATACAAGGACCTTGAATTAGAGGTCTCAGAAGTGTGGCATCTAAGAACAGACAACTGTATATGTCATCATTGGAGCTTTGGGGATAATATCAAATAGTTCTCTTAATTACTACGACCAAATATCAGGAAACCCCAAAAGTATCAAAATCGAAAATACTGTCAACTCATAAATGTTTTAAAATCTTTTAAAATTGCAAATATTACAACAAAGTTTTAATGAAATCTTAATTCTCAATATCTGGTCTCCTTTCCTTGAAATATCCATTACTACTCATAAATAACACCCACAGTAAAATGTCTAGCTTTGCTATTTCTTTAGGACTCTGAGTGAGACCTGAAACAGCTCTTAAAAAGCAAAGTAACAACAGCAAAAAGGCAATAATGATAGTATTTTCTTTGAAAGATGAAGCTTAGAATGTTTCAATAAAGATATTGGTTGGCTGCTATGGAATGTTGTTTTTGAAACATTTTTGTTTTTTAACTAGTTTATCTTTTATCATTATAAATTATGAAAAAGTTGAAAAATTATGAAAAACAATATTTAGCAGAATGTTTTTGTTTTTATTATCATGTTCTATTTATTTTGGATATTTTTCTCACAAAAGTAACATTTTTATGCTTTATCCTACACTATTACCTCTGATGAGGAAGTTATTGTTTTGCTATTTACAAGGTACTGTCTTTTTCCATCGTGGATGTATTTTTAATAGAGATGGCCTGAATAATGTTCTAGGCAAGAAGACATTGAACTGCATTTGATGATGAGGTAGAATTTCGGGAGTTTTAAGGAAAGTGTGTGGAGGTATCTGTTAATTACCACTAGTCCCAGTTAAGGCCCAAATAGCAGAATATGGTCATGTGACTAAAGTCTATATACCTTGATAGTGAATAATTGATGTGTAATATGTTTATTCTCAACTCCATTTCTTCAGATGCCATAGCTATGGGTGTCAGTGATCATGGACCCAAAGTGTAGAGATTCGGAGGAAGGCTTGCCTTTAGACATGTATCACACAAGCCTACTGATAAGTGGACATTACCTGATGTCATGTGAAGCCATTCCGCTTGCTGAGGGGTTAAATAGGCCATGTATTTCAAGGGTAAACTCGGGAGAATAATAGATTAGCAGAGTAAACTATAAATGAACTAGTAGAAAGCAACAAGGATTCACAGACTTTAGAAAAGAGGTCCCTGATTCCTGACTAAAGAGAGATTTGATAATAAACGTTATTTGTCAATTATTCATTGTTAAGTTAGTGGAGGCAGCAGTAATGCTGAGCCTCAACCTTCTACACTCTGGATTCAAATCCTACTGAGCTGATGTTTTTCTTTCATCTTTGCAATATTGTTTAACATAGATATGACTGAGTGGTTAAGTTGTTAATTTCACACTCTCAAAGATCTAAATTTGATCTTACTCTGTAATGACTCAGTCAAAATGTCCTTTACCATAACCTCAAATTGACCCAAAGCTTGTGAGGAAAATTGGGGAAAACTGTATGGAAGCCCATTGTTTGGAATGTACCTGTGTTCATCTTTGTCATGTATTGTAACACTGGTTTTCTTTAATCAAGGCTCCATGTTAATTTAACAGTTCAGTTGATTGAAGAATTGATTGCTTATTGTTGGAACCAGTGGTGGATCCACCTTCATTGATAAAGAAAGGATCAACAATTTACTAGAAATGGGTTAATTCATTGTAGTCCCATCCCTGTAAAAATTGGCCTTGTTCCTAGTCAAAAGAACTCAAATGCACAGCGGTTTCCCTGCTTACATTTCAAATTATAACATCTCTTGGTTCTTATTTACAGCTTGTTGGACTGAGCACTTGTGAATGAATCTATTTTGCTAAAGATGCAGCACAATGCTGAATATTCATATTTCATCATCAGCTCTTCTGCTCTTACACTAGCATCCAATTGATTCAACCAGCTGCTTGGTACTCTCTCTTTTTCTATTAGATGTTTTCCCTTTATTATGTAACTAGGTTAAAAACTGCAGTCTGTGCAGACTTTTAAGCTAGCTCCTGTGGAGGGCTAATTGGGCCTGTGACCCAAAACTAAAGAGAGCTAAATAGCATGACTATAACATAGCTATAATAACTATATGCCCTAATTGTGTTTAATCAGAAGTTAAGGACAGATGAGAATTAATTCTGTGATGCAATCATTCTTTTGTTCCAGTCCCAAGATAAATTCCAACTGTTGGCCAATTTGTCCCAAAGTTCTTATCTCTCTGTAAAATTAATGAAGTGAATGTCATTTATCCCTCCCTTGAGGGATAAATGCCAACCAGGATGGCATGAATCAGCCAAGCTTTACCTGCTAGAAATAACAACCCAAATGCTTTTAAATCGGATGCCAATGCTGGATGTTGAAGAATCAAATGAAGGGCAAATTTTCAATCCCTGATTCCAAAAAGGTATATGTCTATGTAGAGCAAATGTAGACTGAAATACAGGAATCTCAGACAGACAGAATTTCATGTTTATTATTATAGATTATACTCTCAAGAGCCACAATGACAAAAAAGTATAATCAACCAGCCTTACTAAGGGAAATTGGGATCACCGAGATAAGCAGTTGTTGAAGACAGTAGGTCAACAATTATTGCAGTCATTCATACAGCATTTGTAACATACAAGTGAAGAGAATATATCATTAAATGGCGAAAAAGTTCATTCAGTTTTGAGATGATTCAATGCAGTGACTATTTATTCATATACAGACCGCCATAAATATATATTCAATTACAAGAGAAGCACATTAATAACTCAAAAGTTTAACAGAAAAGCATTGCTTATTTTGAAGGCTACAGTAGAAAGTTATAAACATACAAGTGAGACATGATCTCCTGACCTGTCCAGAAGGACAATGACACCTCAAATAAGAACTGAATCAGACCATGATGACCCCTGCAACTCATGGCTGTATGGAAAACAGATGTGAAATGACGATGACAACAATGACAAGAATGATGGTGATGATGGTGATAATGATGATGATAATGATCTTAGTGATGATGATGATGATGAGTTATAGTTATATAGGTAAATTGTGAAAATATACAGATAAGTCAGATTGCTTTTGTGAAACAAATTACAAAGTTTTGTATGAATATTTACTAACCTTGTGTGCATGAATAGTCAGAACTGAGGCTATATACCAAAAAGAATACATTTATGTTAAAAATTATTAAAGATAAAAATATTACAGTGCTGCCTGACTAGCTCCCGTGCTGGTGGCATGTAAGAAGCACCCACTACACTTGGAGTGGTTGGCATTAGGATGGGTATCCAGCTGTAGAAACATTGCCAGATCAGATTGGAGCCTGGTGCGGCCTCCTGGTTTGCTAGTCTCCGGTCAAACCGTCAAACCTATGCCACCATGGAAAACGGAGGTTAAACAATGATGATGATGATGATGATGGGCCACTTTGAAGAAAATGACTCATTGACTGCAGACTCCTTAGTGCTTTTCCTTCTCTGCTGAGAATATGCAAATAAATGAGCCGGATGAGTTCCTCAACACTGCAGATCCTCACAAGAATGAGTCAACCATTGGTTACATATAAATAACCACGGCACTTATAATTTTTACCATTGATGAAATGAGCTTGAATTTAGCAATGGACCCTTATGGTTTTTTAGCTATTCTTTGAAAGACATGCAAGGAAGTTCACATGAAATCACTTCAGTTAATCTAGAGTTTCCTTGCACGTAGCAAACTTACCAAACTTTTAAAAGAAGGTATGATATGCCTCATTCATAAAAGAGGAAGTAGGGCAGATGCTAAAAATTATAGGCCTAACTCTGTTTGCAACGTCATGGAATGCATTGCAAGAAGCCAGCTGATCACATTCCTAGAAGAAAATCATTTGTTCAATGACAAGAAGCACAGCTTCTGTCCAGGAAGGAGCTCCCTTTCTTTCTACTACAACATTATGATTGGGTATTGAAAGAAACAATCCAACCATTCAAATGTAGATGTGGTATATCTTGACTTTGCCAAGGCCTTCTATAAAGTTGACCATCATATGCCATCTATTGATAACTTAAAATTACAGAAGGACCTGAGCACAATATACAGATGGGCTGAAGAAAATAACATGCTGTTCAATAACGAAAAGTTGCAAGTACTCTGCTGTAGGCACACCAACAGATTTCAATCAGAATACATAGGACCAGGGGGAGTAATGCAGTTCCAGACTCAACCAGTGCATGGCCTGGGATGTACATGAGGAATGATGCAAAATTTCATGTGCACCTAACTTTGAGACAGAAAGCAGTACCAACCTCTTAACTTGACACCATGGCCTAGTATCATAGATCTGACCCTCTCTACTTTAAGTAACAGTTTTGGGTTTGAGGACCTACAGCTTTTCAATTCCTTGCCAAAAAACTTAAAAGATCTATGACATATAGATGTGGATGTGTTCAAAGACACTTTGGCAAATTTTTATCTGGGATACTAAACAATCCCACATCATGGCAAGAAATGCAAACAGGACAGCACTTCTTCACCAGAGCCAAACCCAGAGAGAGTGGGCTGGGTAGTGAGTTGAACTAGACTAACAATCATGCTAATGGTGGTGCCCCAGCATGATCATACTCCCTTGCTGAAAAAAATGAATGTAAAATTTAGGAGAAAAAATTGATTGATCCAGAATTTTATCATAACGCTCTCTCTCTCTCTCTCTCTCTCTCTCTCTCTCTCTCTCTCTCTCTTCCTTCCTTCCTTTCTGCCGCTCTGTAATACTTTCTTTATTTGGACATTCACCACAAACACATATCTAAATTTGTGGGTTTGTGCTGTGTTCTAAACAAACTATTGATTGACTTAAACATGGTTGCTATGGCTACAGCACAAGAAATTTACTTGATTTTTCTGTTTTGTTTAATAATTAAAAATTAGAGCTTTGTATATGCATGTGTTCTAATCCTACTCGTGCACTCTTCTGTCAGACAACAGATGAGAGTTCCACGATTTCTTGCTGAACAACCTGCACAGGTGATTGTTTACAGTAATCAGATGTTTGTGTTGTACATTAGCTCACTCCTATGAAATTAACTTTGTGTGTTGAGGTGCATGATGTGCTATGCATCAAATGTCACAGTGATCACAAAGCATGAATAGGGACAGTATAGAAGAGCGAGGACCCTTTAGTTTTGCCCAAAGCAAGAAAACCATATATAGTATTGGTGTCATGATAAAATGCTTCTAGTGCACATTGAAAAGTGATTGTTGTCAGACAGCACATCCAGCTATAGAAACCATGTCAAAAATGGAAATTCTTTTTAATTTTGGTACAAATCCAGCAGTTTTGAGGGGAAGAGATAAGTCAATTGCATCAACCCCAGTGCTCAGCTGGTACTTATTTTAACAATTCCTGTAGGATGAAATGCAAAGTTGACCTCAGCAGGATTTGAACTCAAAACGTGAAGAGATGGAAGAAATGATGTTGAGCATTTTGTCCAGCATGCTAATGATTCTGCCAGCTCTCCACCTTTGATAATTCATTCTAATTTTAGTTCAAATCCAGCAATTTTGGAGGGAAGGGTTAGTTGATTGTTTTAGCTCAACCATATCAAAAATGCCAATTACTAGTAGAGTGTGGTTTCTGACTTGTTTAAACAACAGTAACTCCAAATGTGAACTGACTATGGACTATAATGACCCAGCCTGCCCATGTCACCATGGAAGGTAAAGGCAAAATGATGGTGGTAGTAGTGGTGATGATGATGATTTATTATAGAAATTGTTACCTAATTATCAGCTTTATTAAGTTATAGCTTTATGGACTTAACTTGAGTCACTATCACTTCCCATTAACCAATTATTTTATATCTTTTGCATGCATCCATAGTAAGATCCTCAAAGATGTTTTGAAAATTTAGTTTGTTAATTGACAAAAAGTCATCTTTATGTTAATTAATTAAAGGCAAGATAGAAACATTATTTAATTTTGATATTGTTATTACACAAGATTTTTATGTAGTTTATCTTTGGTGTTTAACCCTATAAACATCAACCATCTTTAGAAATAATTACCTTTAAGAATCATGTCAAACGAAGCAACAAAAATAATATAACAGCAAAAAGATTTTTTTAAATTACATAAAGTAAATAAATAGAAAAGGAGAATCCTGTTGTCATTTTTAACTCACAAGAAATGTTTACATGTGTTGTGGATATTTAGTTTGTTTCTAAGAATTAATGGTTACACTTGTTTTTCTTGACTTTGTCTTTTTATATCTCTGTAACCTTTCTTTCTTCCTGCTAAGCTTTATTGTTCTCAGAGTTTTTTTAGAAGCAGCTAAACATTCATAATTAAAACCAAGCTGTTGTTGATTTCATGTTGTTAGCCGATGATAAATTAAAGAACAATGTTCAGAGGAAATTTTGTATTTGATTTTGAGATTTTGGGGAAAAATATTTCTTGAACATTTTATGCACATTTTGTGTATTTATTGTTGGTTTATTTGTATTACTTATTAGCTTTAAAAATTTTTCCCCCTTCTATCTAGCTGTTTATCTTGTATGTATGTGCGTGTGTGTATGTATGTATACAGGTATGTACATATATATATATATAAATGTGTGTGTGTGTAGATACACACACATTATGTATGCATGTATACGTATGTATATGTATGTATGTATATATGTATGTATGTATGCATACACGTGTGTAGTATGTATTATGTATATATCTATCTATATGTGTATATATATATATATATATATATATATATATATATATATATATATATATATATATATATATGTTTATATATGTATGTATGTACGTATATATGTTTATATATGTATGTATGTATATATGTATATATATGTATGTATATATGTATATATAATGTATGTATATATGTATATATATATATATGTATGTATGTATTATATGTATGTATGAATATATATATACCTGTATGTATGTATAAATGTATATATCTATATATATATATATATATATATATATATATATATATATATATATATATATATATATATATATATATATGTATATATATATATATATATATATATCAAGCTTGTTTAATTTATAATGAAAGTTTGTTGTGACTGAGATTTTAGCATTGGCCTTACTAACCCTTATTTTACTGACTAGTGTATTCATGTATACGTGTGTGTGTGTGTGTGTGTGTGTGTGTGTGTGTGTGCGTGTGTGTGTGTGTGGTTATAATGCTCTAATGGCGATTTAATGGTTCAGCTGGGTGCTTCGCTGCCTGCTGCTGTTCCACACATTAATTCATGATGTGACAGGGTTGGGCCGACTGGTGGCATTTTGTGCTTGAGCTCCCTTCAAATTTCAATTTGCTTCCGCTGTATTTATGAACCCAGCAGGAGTATGTCCCAGCTTCAATTTTTTTTATATTAGTTTTGGATTCCCCACCAGTGAAAATGCTAACCTAGAACATAAGTTAAATAAACATGTTTGTGGTTCTAGCAATTTCATAGATTCATCAACTGGAGGGAAATAATTCCTGTTAACCTACTTTATCATTGACTGCCTGAAGACATATGTTGATAATTTTTTCACATTTTGGTTCACTTGCCTCTTAATTCTTAATCTACCATGTTTAAATGAGAACAGAACTGAAAATAGAGAGTGAGAAAGCATGTGAATATTTTGGGAAAGGAATATTTTAAAGACTGGACTACTGCTTCATTGAAAGCTAGTCAGTGCTATTGCTTCTGAAAGCAGTGTCTGAAATGGTAAGATGGAATAAAAGAAAAAAAAAACAAAACAAAAAAGCAACCCTTTAGTCATCTTTTGAACAACATTACTGTTGAAAGCATCCATTTCAGATAAATTATTCACACCTGAACTCTTAATTTGTTTTTTTTTTCTTCCTTTTTTTTTCCTGAAACTATTTTTCCTAAAAACTATGTGAAAGTGAAATGATTCAGAATGCTTATAAGATCTATCAGGTATTATTTGCTTTGATTTACAGGCTTTTATTTTAATTTTTACTATTGTATTACCAACACCTTTATCATTTAGAAATCATAGATGTGCTTTTCCATATTGTTATGTAGCTTTTTTTTCTTTTTTTCTTCTTTTTTTTTGTTTTTTTTTTCTCCCTATTTTTCTGACTCTTCACTTTTCTGCTGTAATTGACTCCACTCTTCACAACTTGCTGATTACTCAACGTCTTCACTTAAACTGATTTCTCTGCTTCTCTTCACTTGTGCTGTATTTCATACCATGCCTTATATGTCTTCATTTATTCTGATTGCAACCCATACGAAGCTGTGTGCAGATGGGAGGCTTGCATACTGTCCCTGCTACAGTTGTAGTATTGGTATTAGTTGAGGCCAGTAGATCTTCTATGGATGTAATATTGGTGATTAATAGAGAGAGAGAGAGAGAAGTAAGCAAGCACATATATATGATTGTTTCCATCAATTGAAACATATTCAAGGTGAAGCAATAGAGCAAAAAATGTCAGATTTATTTTTTGATGGTAGAGGAAGAATTCTGTTGCATGTTTCCATGACTACCAGTAGATGACTATAATGAGTTAGTAATTTAATACTTTTTATTTTAGGATAACAGCTGATAACAACTTTTATTTCAGAATAATTGCTGTGAAACTGTCTGGTGGACTTTGAACCTTTTATAGATACAACAGAGTTAAGTAAGTTAAAGATTAAGAAAATTTGACAGCTGAGATAATTAAAATGTGGGAGTTACACTGCTGACAAAGTGTTGACAAACGTATTTGTGCTGAGAGTGGGGTTTCTGGTATTAAATGAGGAAAGGGGCATTATCTAAAGTTAGTGGATATGTGTCTGACATGGAAACTCAAAGGTGTTAGTGCAGTTTGGACGAGATGTAAGATTGCAAAAAAGGAAATCATTCACCAAGTGAGCTGGTCATCATCGATTACACTGTGTAGCACAACTTTTGTCCTTGGGTAGCAACAGTTATTTCCTATTTGCTTACCTCTAGAAAGTATGAAAAATGGCTAGTATTTTCTTCAAACTTTGCTTTTGTTATGATGTTTATTCAAACTTCAAAAAATCCCTCTCAGCACATGGCTATGGTGCTCCCCAACTACTCCTGTTCATGATCAGAAATGCACGTGTTGTCAACCACTAAGGGATACTATGCTCAAGTGGTTATGGTCAAGCAACTGACAAGCAAATCTGTGGTACTGAGCAGAATATTTGCTATAACAATATTTCTGCTTCAGCAAATCAGCATCGAATCTGTCTGAAATGTAATGGAAAAGAGGTCAGTTTCAAAACATTGATGTCCAGGTCACAAAAGCAAAGTTTGAAAGGAATAGTAGTGATTTCATTTGATTTCTCAACAGAAGCAAATAGGAAATAACACTTACAGACCAAAGACCCAAAAAAAAATTGTTTCAGTGTTATGTATCTGTTTAATTACCTTTTAATTTAAAGAATATTCCTTTATAATTTTTGCTTTCTGGTTGGTATGCGAATAATCCACTGAGCTATTACTAGATTATATTTGGTTTATGTTTAATATTTCTGAGTTAATGATTTGTCAATTTGATTTATATTGTAGGTTTGGTAATATAGATCATAATAACATATTGAGATAACCTCATAACAGTGATAAGATAACGAGATCTTATCTAGAATGAAGGAAGAGTGATTAAGTTTGGATAGAAAATTAATGATGAAATAAAAAAGATGATGTAGTACAAGAGCATAAAAATGTTAGGAGCAAGTTTTTGATTGGCTATAAATATTTGATAGTTACTCCATTGGAACACTCTTAAGCTGTCCTATAGCTATCACAACTGTTGTCAATTTATCTACCTTTTATAATGTATATTTATATACTATCGTGGCTGTGTGGTTAAATTGTTAACTTCACAACCACTTTGTTCTATGCAGTGCATTACGTTATTGTTTCCTACCATGTTCTCCAGTTGACCAATGCCTTGTGAGTAGCACTTGACAGACAGAAACTGTATGAAGACCCATCATGTACTTATGTGTGTCTGTACGTGTATACATACATACATACATACATACATACATACATACATACATACACATACAGACACATGCATGTGTGTATATATAAATTGTACATCATGGTTTTTAGAATATAGATATATTATCATAAGAGGTGACTAAAAAGGCTAGTATCAAGAAAGGCATCTGGTTGCAAAACACTGCCTCTAAAGTTCTTTTTAAACCCGTGCCAAGAAGGGAAAGCAGATGTAAAAATGGTAATGATGGTGACAATGGCAGCAGTTGTGGCGATGGCAGTGGTGTTATATCACCATCTACCTTCAATGCTAATGCTGGCATGGAGTTAGAGAGTTTGAGTGCATTATGCTTCAGTGTGTGGTTTGGCACTCTTCCTAGTGCCGACCACAAAGTGTACTGGATGCTTTTTTTTTGTAGCGCAAGCACTAGTGACGTTGCCTGGCACCTTACAAGGTCATAATGGGTTAAGGGCATCATCATTGTGATCTTTTTAATACCAACTTTTCCATGTAAGCTTGCAGTTGTTTGGTGGAACTGTAATTCTCTTTTTAATTTCTATCATTCACAGTTGTTGAGCAATTGACCTTCTCAAGGCCAGTCATCTGTTAACATTCTTTCCTTTTCACATTAGTGAAACTGTTCACTTTGGTGATAGGTTAAATATTGTCATCTGATTTAATACCCCTATATCCGTACATGAGACCTTGGGTGTCTATAGCAAAGTCCACCCTGTTTCAAGCATCCGGGACAGATTTTCGGTTTAAGGATACCTTTCTCCATCCCTTTTGCAGGTTTTGGAGACCCTGTAAAGGATCACATGCATGACCCTCTCTTTCTTACTAAAAAACACAATAGAAAAATCCCTCACTTGTGTAAGGACATATCTAAATTTTTCAGAATAAATACTGACATAGCAAATGATGTTTGCTTTAGAAGCTCACTTTGCAGTCATGTGCTTTTGGTTTCAGCCCTAAAATGCTGCACCTTGGGCAAATGTCTTCTGCTATAGCCCTGGGCTGTTCAGTGCCTTGTGAGTTAATTTGGTTGATGGAAACTGTGCAGAAACCCATCATGTGTGTGTGTGTGTATGTATGTATGTGTGTCAGTGTCTGTGTTTGTCCCCCCATCTCCCTTCACTTGATGATTGATGTTGGGCTACTTACATCCCCATAACTTAACAGTTTGGCAAAAGCGACTGGTAGAATAAGTACCAGACTTAAAGAATAAGTACTGGAGGTTGATTTGTTTGTCTCAAAAACCTTCCAAGTTCAGGGTAGTGCCCTCAGCACAGCTACAGTCCAGTGATCAAAAACAATTGGAAGATAAATCATTTTTTAGTGTGAAACATAACACAGCAAAAGAAATAAATAAATAAAGTGAAATACCAATACAAAAGCATAACCATGCACTTTTTTCTATGACAGTGACTCTCAGTGACTGAAGTCACTAATTTGTATTAAAAAAAGTCAATAATGGAAAGAATGCTGAACATTTTTTCTTATATATACAAAATTCCAAAATCTAATTTTAGATTTAATTTCATTTCAGTCTTGCAGGACTTAGGTTGTTTTTTTTTTTTCCCCTACTTTAGTCTAAAAGTACTTATGTATGTGAATAAACAGTGATGTTAATTAAATGTTCTTAAAAAACTGTTTCTTATTTTTTTGGTGTTTTTTTTTTAATGAATGCTAATTAATTGAACAAAAATGAACACATAAATTCTGAAAGATCCTTATTAATTGCCAATGTGAGCTTACAGTTTTGTTGATTTTATTTTCTATATTGGCATCATAGCTTATTATTTATTATTATTATTGTTATTATTATTATTATTATTATTATTATTATTATTATTATTATTATTATTATTATTATTATCATTATTATTATTATCATTATCATTATTATCATTATTATTATTATTATTGTTCAGTAGTTTTATTTTAATATTTGTAAGTCCTATTATCATTATCATTATTATTATTATTATTATTATTATTAATATTATTATTATTATTATTATTATTATTATTATTTAAATG
Organism: Octopus bimaculoides; assembly: GCF_046866305.1. Lineage (NCBI taxonomy): Eukaryota > Metazoa > Mollusca > Cephalopoda > Octopoda > Octopodidae > Octopus > Octopus bimaculoides. The sequence goes on along the minus strand of NC_142936.1, from coordinate 56,816,146 downwards.
GTTTGTATTTTTGCTCTGGAAGTGAAATTTCTGCTGGAACAAATTGATGTGATATGCTCAGAGTTGACTAGATTATAATATCAATTACCTGAAAGCGTAATTAGATATGTTATTGAGGTCCATAGAATGGTGGAGATGGTAGAGCTTATGGTTGAATGCCTCTGGGTATTTAGTCTCATCAGTCGGTATTCTATATTCAAATCATAGTTGGATTGATTTTTTTTTTGTCTTTCACCTCCCTATGGTTGGTAAAATATGTACTAAAAAATCACTTGTAGATTTGACTTGGTATGAAAAAAATCATAAAATATATTACTGAAGTAGAATTGTTAGTTTTATTGCAAATATATTACCTTTTTTACCTCTTTATTTTTATTATTTTTTTATTACTTTTTTCAGTAATTTGACTGCGATCATGCTGGGGCACACCCTTGAAGAATTTATAGTCAAATGAATCAAGCCCAGTACTTATATTTTTTTTAAAGCTTGGTACTTATTCTATTGGTCTCATTTGCCGAACTGCTATGTTACAAGGATGTAAACACCTGCTGTCAAGCAGTGGTGAGGGACAAACAGACACAAAGGCATACACACATATATAGAAAGACACACACACACACACACATATATAAAGAAACCCATAGATGGGTTTCTTTCAGTTTCCATCTTCCAGATCCACTCATAAGGCTTTCGTTGGCCCAAGGTTATACTAGAAGTCACTTGCCCTAGGCACCATGCAGTGGGACTGAACTTAGAATCATGTAGCTGGAAAGCTAACTTCTTACCACACAGCCACACCTACTAAAATTTATGAAGTATCTAAATTTAGTGATGTATAATCTTTGTTTAACATTCAGTTTGAACATCTGTTAGTCTGCATTTGACCAATATTCTTGGACAAGATTGAATGTAATGTTCTCAGAAGTAGTGGACATAGTGTTGGGGGTGAGACAACCTGGAGGATAAGAGAAAGACGGGGGTACCTCTTGGCTTTTGATTGATATCAATAGATGGTTAGTTCCGAGGAGTAGAGACTGTTGTAGTAGCAAAAGAATAAGGAGAATTATGAAACAGTGGATCTGTAATATAGGCTGAAGTGAGTTGGTGATCAAGTCTTTGTCATAGAACTGGATGGCTTTTATTTGGATGCAGCTGGGATGTGTGTGTGTGTGTGTGTGTGTGTAGAGCATCATACCATCTTGTATGTGGAAAGAGTATTTCACACACACACACACACATGCATGTGCACAAATATATATATTGGCACAGGCATGACTATGTGGTTAGGGGGTTTGCTTCCCAGCCACACATGGTTTCAGGTTCAGTCCTACTGTGTGGCAGCTTGGGAAAGTGTTTTCTTTTACAGTCCCAGGTCAACCAAAGCCTTGTAAGTGGATTTGGTTGACGGAAACTGAGAGAAGCCTGTCATATACATATCTGTGTATATATATGTGCATGTGTGTGAGTTTAAGTGTGTGTATGTTTGTGTCTTTTGTCTTTACATCTGGCAGAGGGCAGTCACTGTGAGTAAGATCTGTCTGGGGCCGAGGTAACCCCTCTAACCCAGGCTTGCATGATGCGCATGCGTGCACGCGTGCGCGTGCGCACACACATACACACACACACACACTCACACTCACACTCACACTCACACATGTCTGGTGTCTTTTGCTATGCCAGCACTGGTTATTATGCTTATTTGCTGAAGCAATTGTTTTTAAACCTGAATGCTCTTTCTAATGCTGAACCACTTATTTGTGAAGTAGTACAACCTGTTTTTGTTTTAGTAAAGCAAACTGTAGCATGCAGGGTTATGTGACAAGCTGGAGATGGGTTGGCCAGCAGGGGTGGTGGGTGGTGTGGCAAGAGAAGAACTATAGCTATATAAGTTTTGAACTCGTGAGCATGTGGTCTGTAATCCAGTAACTCACTCTTGTCATCCTTCCGCCTCTGCAGCCATTAACTACAAACAATAGTAACACAACACCTGTTGAATAAGTATTTAGAAAATATCCGTATGAGTAACAGGATTATTAACACATGTTGAACAAAAGAACACAGAAAACATAAGGCTTAACAACTTAATCATTTACATATATTAAACGGAGAGGGATGACATTTTACATACAAATTAACTCACGCACACGTACACAAGCATGCATGCAGATGCACACACACACACACACACACACACACACACACACACACACACACACACCACACATCAAATACTGTACAAATACAATTAATGCTATTGTTGAAGACCTTCATGTAAGAACTATCATAGAATGTCACAACACTCTGATTCATATCAGTACAAGCCAATAGAGAAATGAAGACAACGAGCTCTTAGACATGATTAAGGGCACTGGATATCAAGGAATGCCATTATTTCATCACTATAACAATTCTTTCTCACCAGAGCATCTCTGAATGAAATGTTGAAAACTATTCAAATGTAAGTAAGGTCTACTTCACGTAGAGGCTAAACATATGTGAGGAAATGAAAACAGTAACTATAGCTGGAATAATTGGAGCATTATGAATTGTTGGGTGTATAATATAGAGAAAACATAAAGCAAGATACCAGATTATATAATATATCATTGTCCTCATCCAGTAATTGATGCAGCTTATCTTTGGGTGCTGTTCTCAATTTTCTTGCAGTCATCATTTATCATTGTCCTTTACATACTGTCTCTGAACTTCTGTCCTTTACCTGCAGAAGGGCTAGGGGTTTGAGAACTGTCCAGTACTTCATGTTGTCAAATCAGGATTTTCTTTGCCTATCACTTTTTCATCTTCCTGTAACCATTACCTCGGACAACAATGTTGGACAGGGAGTCATGCCAGGGCACATGTCCATACTGGGCAAAGAACTAGTTCTTGCTTGTCAACATATTTGGTGACTTGTTGCCAAACAGTGGCATTTGTCTTGTGCTCTGTGTATGTAAATGTAGCAACCTTCTGATGCACTTCTGCTCAAATGCCTGGAGTCTGTTTCATATCTGATGTAGTGTCTAGCTTTCACATTCATGTAAATCTTCAGTCACCAGGGATCTGTACAATTTTGAGCTTCACTTGAAAACTAATAGAACTGGTTTACTATATTATGTTCCGGTTTATCAAGGCAGATGATACCAGGCCGAGTCTTGCTTTTATTTTCTATACTGAGCTATCTACCTTATTCAGTGTGAATCTGAGGTATTTAAAGTTGTCCTTTTCTTCAAGTCTTTGTTCAATCAGCATGATGCTGCTTGTTGCAATGTGATTGTCCTATTGACCAGAATCTAACATTTTTTTTTTAGCTGATTTCCATTTCCTATGCTCCTGGAACTTTTTCTGGCTGGTGGTGAGTTTTGGGATTTTTGCTTTACTGCCTCCCATTAGGTTGATGTTGCTAACAAAATGTAGTTCTACACCGATGGAAATGGAAATGTGGAAGTCATGTCTATCTCCTATGTGATATTTTTCAGTAAGATAGGGAAAGGAGACAGTCTTGTTGAACTTCAACTGTTGTCTCAGTGAAGACCTGGTGTTATTCAGAGCTGTACTATTTGAATTTTCATTATAACACTTGATGTTGTTCACTCATAACGGTTTCCATGTTTTGAGCATACATACCAGCTCTTTGATAATTGAACCTAGTCTTAAGTTTGTTTACTCTCTGTCACTGCTTTGAACATTTCACAATTTTGTTCCAGCCTGGTGGCCAATTTGTGCTACTAGCAAATAATATTGATTTCAAATTTTGGCACAATGCCAGCAATTTCAAGGGAGGAAGTTAAGTTGATTACATTGGCCCCATGGCTCAACTGATACTTATTTTGTTGACCCCCCCCCCGGAAAAATTTGAACTTGGAATGTAAAGACGGATGAAATGCCACTAAGCACCTCACCCTGTATGCTAACAATTCTGCCAGCTTGCCACCTTATCAGTAAATGATGTTGGCTAATTTTTGATAAAGGAAGCTTCACTTCCTAATCAGATCAGAGTTACCTCTCTTGATATTTGTTGCTGAAGAGAACTAACAAATTTAAAATGCATTTAACAGTCTAATAGAGGGCATCCTGCATTGACTATAGCATTCTAACACCTCTTTTGCCTTAAGTATGAATTTTTATCCGTGACAAACTGCAGTGAAAAGCCTTTACAGGTTTTAAATATCTCTCCAATAAATTTGAACTGGTTTTAAGGTTGTTTATTCTTAGTCACTACTTTGTGCTTCTACTCATGATAGAATATGCTGCGCTGTTGTGGACAATGAGCGTAGAACACGAAACAAGAACTGAAGCAAGAGAGGCAGAGATGATACAGGGTAAGATTGGGAAAGGGCACATAGGTAGAATAAGAATTAGGAAGAAAGAGAGGAAAATCAGAAATGAAAGAGAAGTCTTAAGTCAGGAGGACGGGAATGATGAATAAAAAAGCTGAAACAAACAGTGGAAGAATGAGAATTATTAATCAAGAAAGAAGGTAAAATATAAATGTTACTGGTAGGCAAGAATATTTTGCACAAGCCAGAAGGAGGAAATAGGCTAGAAGGGAAAACATGACCAAAGAGAATAGACTAGATTTCCGAGAAATAATCAGAAGATAATGATGAAATAACAGGATGTTATTACCAAATGGGGAGAGCTTTATGGCTGACACTGTACCACAAAATGGGCCGTGGAATTTTCACAGATACTGCTAGTATTAATGGCTATGTTTATGTGATGTCTTTTATAAATGCTATGAGATAACGCCTTCTACGCATGCTTGTCCGTCTTTTGTCCCTTTATGTATACACTCTCTCCCTCTCTTTCTCTCTCTCACACACATATGCATGTGTGTGTGTCTGCATGCATGCATGTATGTATGCATGCAACACACACACACATTCACACACACCTTTAATTTATTATTTTAGCCATCTTGGAGATTCTGCTATGCCATCTTCATTTCTGGCTGTTCTATGGTTTTTGTGTTGTTATGGCTGTCTCTCCTGGGAATCAATTAAAGTTCTACATTTTCTTATGCTTAGTATTGCTAATTGTGGGATGAATGAAGCCCTCTCTACTCTGATTATAACCATTTCCATATGGTTAGTCTACCTTACTAGAAAAGCATGCATCGAAGGATTCTTTAAAATTCCAAGAACAAATCTTCTATATAGAAGGCAATTATAAAATTATGTGAATGTGTGTGTGTGTATATGTGTTCAGCCAGCATTCTTAGTGACTTCAATTTACACAACTCCTGCTGGTCTTCTCTCTCTCCCATTTTTTTTTTACCCACCAATGCTGCTGGCAGTACAGAGCCTGAATTGTTTGCTGTTCTCAACTGTTAGTATCCACTCCAAACTATATCTGAGACACACACTCAACAGATACCTATCGTCTGTTTCTCCTTAAACCCAACTTTTAACCCACCTATCTTCAGATCTCTGTATCTATTAGGCTATCCAATAAATGCCCCAAAAAAGCAATCGCAATTTCCCACTACATAACAAGTAAGCTCCTGGAGCTTTGTCAATTCTCTAGGTTGACTATCCCTAGCAATAAATAACTTTGCAAATGACCTGTTGCTCTAATAACAAAAGCAATGACAGTAGTAATGATAATTTGTGTATCATACATACAGAAGATACATTGTTGAAAGCTTAATCAACTGTGGCATTCATCTCAAAATAAACATCTCTTATTGTTGTCTAGTATTAAAATATACTGAAATATATGAGTTGCAGATGAAAATTGTCCAGTAGTGATGGTGGCATTACTAAATACTAAATGCGCATTTCTGTCTCTTTGAGCTTCATCAGTAACATGTATCCACAATGGTGACGAAACCCAAAGAGGCAGAATTGATGCTAGTCAATTTCTATCTGCTGCTGATATATTTCTGTGTTTCTAATACTTTATGTCTATAAGAGATGCTATTTCAAGATGAAAACTGCAGTTAATTAGGTTTGCAATGATGTATCTGCTTTAAGTATGACACACAGATAGCTATTTTAAACTAACACTGCTCCTGTCATATATAACAAATTGTAATAATAATTTCTTTAAGGATTTTCACAGAATCAGATATTTGTGGGAAAAGATACTATTGAATTTACTCCTGAATATTACAGGTACTTATTTCATCTGTGTAAATGGAAGACAAAGTTGCATCAGATATGAAACAAATTCTCAGCATTTAGTCCAGTGCCTATCAACTGTTTCTAATACCTCACCTCCTTATAATGATGATGATAATATGGTACCACGTTAAAAGCACTGGTGCTGGTGCCACATAAAAAATTACCTAGTACACACTGGTTGGCATTAGGAAGGGCATCCAACCATAGAAACCATGCCAGAACACACAATGGAGTCTGGTGTGGCCCCTGGCCTTACCAGCTCTGGTCAAACTATCCAACCCATGCCAGCATGGAAAATGGACGGTAAATGTTGATGATGATGATATATGACAATGTTAATGATAATGACAATGATAACAACCATAGTGATGATAATAGCTGTAAAGGAAAAAAAATAAAGGAAGAATGTTAGTGTATTGATGTCTATTATCTTGTGTTAGTTGTAATTAGTATTTAATGTGATCAGTGATGTGAAAGATTTGGTTGTTGTAGTGAAATTGCATGAAAGCATTGGAAGAATAGAATGAATCTGTAATTCTGTTGAAAGCTCCATAAACAAAGGCAGGATTAATGATCTTCCTTCTGTCTTTGCAATTGTTGCTGTTACAGTCTATTTCACTTGCCTTGTTATATCTGATGTGCCCACTTCCAATTCTTACTGTTCATGTTGTTGTTGTTGTTGTGGTGAGGAGTTAAACAGACCAATTTATTCCATGCCATGTATGTGTAATTCCTAAATATATCTGCATGTGTGTGCATGCATTATGTGTGTGTGTGTGTATGTGTGTGTGTGTGTGTGTGTGTGTGTGTGTGTGTGTGTGTGAGAGAGAGAGAATAATAGTAATAGTTGTACTGTTGTTGAAAGAGTGACATTCACCCTGAGATCTACTTAGTGACCTTCAGAAATTGACTGTTAATAGAATCTGTATGGACCCATTGACCTTCACACAGATCTTAATTTACAGCCGGCTTGCCAGCGTGAGCCATGGCTGTCTGAGCCTTATTTCGCCAGAGATAAACTTAAGTGGCCTTGACTACTTTTGATTTTATGGATGTGGACATATCCTTGTTAAGGAACTGCTTGAATATCATTCATTCCTGATATCTTACTATTTCTCCCTTTTATCCTTTTATTTAACTTTTCTCTCTCTCTCTCTCTCTTTCTTCTGTTTGTATTTGCTTCTAATAAATATACATACACGCATATAGACACACATTCTCAATTATTCACATTTACACATAGACATATACTCCACTGCCTTTTTATTTCGCATCCTTTAACACACACACACACACACACACACACACACACACACACACACACACTCACACATACAGACATGCACATACAGTTCTGTCTTATGTACATGTTTGACATACTTCACAGACATACATAAACAAATAGCTGCTCATTTGAAATGCATTCACATGTACATACACATTTATTGCTGACATGCATATTATGCATGTATGAATGTACAAACACTCCATGTTATTATTATACATATTCTATTTCTTTATTATACACATACACATACAATCCCTTTCTCTTGCACACATCAATTCAGACATTCTTCTTCATATTCACGTAGTTACTAACCTACTAATTCAATCATGTATTTTCACACACTGATATCAATTTTTATTTTATTTCATTTAATGGGGTTTTTCTCTGTAGTTCCTGTTTAAAGCTACGGGTCTTTAGTTACACAAATAAAACGTATTTATCTATATATTTGACATTCTTTACTAGTTTCAAGAATTCTTTTAATCTCCTGATTTGATTATATTTCCCAGTAAATCTAAGCTGTTGTGACAATAAAATTTGGTTGGATGCTCATATGACTCATGTTGCCCATTATAATATTCCACATCATCTTTCTATTTAGTTACAGTGAATTTATTTTCACCTGCAATTGATTGGTCAATGACTCGAGACATCTGCAATGAGCATGACTGTTTGTATTTAAGATAAACTGTAAATAGTCATGAAGCCTTGTTTGCTAGTGAGGTGGATTGGGGTGAGATGTGAAGCAGTGCTCTGGAAGTCTTACTAATAAATTTCTCCACTTCTTCTCTTTATTACTGTCTCAGCTTGTCACAGTGTCCATTCTTCAGTTTAATACTGTTGTTAGTGTCTGAAACAGTTCTTTTTCATACAGCTATTGATTCAGTTGGTCAACTACTTTCTTTTGTCCAGCAACTTTTGCCATATTTCATTCTTGTTTCTTTCCCCTCACTTACTTTAAATCTTCTTAACATTCTTCATCGCCCAATTCCAAAGAAATGCTTTCATTATCACTGAGATATTGACTCTAGAGTTCTTGATAAAGGAAGTGCTGTTCTCCACGGAGTTGAGTTCTCACTAAAACCATCAAAGTCATTGATTCTTTCTTTTGTTTAGTTATTGATCATATTTTATAGACATATTGAAGAGGTCTTGTAATAAATCTGCTTCTTTTCACATTAATAAATTGAAAATTAAAAAGAAAAATAAAAGAAAGAAAAAAAAACCTTAAATATAAATCATGATCAGTAAGAGCTGATCAGTCACTTATGAAGTATTTTACTTTCTTGAAGTCAAAATGAGAATTTTCTTTTGTAGAATCCTATCAGTAGTGGGATAATGGAACTTATCAATTATGTTGGCATTGCTGGAGTGACACTTGAAAATTATATTAGTAATGTTGGAGTGAAACTTTAGAATTATATAGGTGATGGATGCTTGGTTGTTTCTTAAGAAACAATCGTTCATGTCTGTTGTTCTGATATCTGAGGAGTGTAACAGTTGTGATAAGGTCAAAATAAAATCTTATCATTTCAGTCCATGAGAAAAAAAAAAATAAATAAATAAATAAATAAAACAAAAAAAACTGTAGGATAATATTTAACAATGGTTTTATTTACATTCTCCACTGGTTTTTAAATCAATGTAACTATGAGAAACTGTACTGACCAATATAAATAGTGCATATAATATGAGACTTCGATTTCAACATTTAGGAAAATAATGCACATAGGCACAGGTGTGGCTATAGACACAGGCATGGCTATGTGGTAAGAAGCTTGCTTCCCAAACACACGATTCTGGGTTTAGTCTCGCTGCATGGTACTTGGGGCAAGTGTCTTCTAATATAGCTTTGGCTGACCAAAGCCTTGTGATTTTAGAGATGGAAACTGAAAGAAGCCCATTGTGTGTGTGTGTGTGTGTGCATGCACATACACATACACACACACACACACACTGAACCACAAAAGAAACATCGCACTGTAAAAGATTATTTGTTTTACACACGATATTGAAATTATATGGATTTTGTCACATTTCTAGGTAGTTTGACATCAGGAAGATATCACTGACCCACAACACCACTCTCTTTTGAAAACACAAGGATTGCATGTAAGGTTTCAACTTGCTCACATCTATCCAAGGCTGACAACTGCAGCACAACTCACTGCAAGTTTTAACAGAGTGTGGGCTGCTATCCCCATGGCCTTCATCAGTTGTTTGGTGTATTCAATGTACAGAAGATGCCTAGCGGTAATCAAAGCTAATGGTGGTCACACGAGATATTGAATTCATCTCTTTGGATCCAGGACACTCCGTCGTCATGTGACACCATGTGATGTCAAACATGTTTCAGGAAATGATGTTTTGTCATTGGGAAAGAACGGTTTCTTAATTAGCGCTCTTCAATCAGTGCTATGGCAGTCTGTTAATAAGCCAGTTTCTATTTAGTATGTGCGCAACGTTTCTTTTGTGGTTTAGTATATATGTGTAATCTTTTACTTGTTTCAGTCATTGGAGTGTGACCATGCTGGGTTTAGTAGAACAAATCACCTCCTTTACTTATTTGTAAGCCTAGAACTTATTCTATCAGTCTCTTTTGATGAATTGCTAAATCATGGGAATGTAAACAAACCAGCAGCAGTTGTCAAGTGGTGTTGGGTAACAAACACAGACACACATTCACTTCATATATGTATATATATATATATATATATATATATATATATATATATATATATATATATATATATATATATATATGACTTCTTTCAGTTTCCCTCTACCAAATCTACTCACAAGGCTTTGGTCAGCCTGGGGATATAGTAGAAGACACTTGCTCAAGGTGCCACACAGTAGGACTGAACCACAAAACTATGTAGCTGGGAAGCAATATAATATAAAGAATTGGTTATAAAATGCTTATGTGAACGTGGCATAGACAGCCACCAAGTAGTGCTCAGTGGAACCTGAATCTTAAATTCCAACATCTTCATAGGTAGACAAAGGTGGAAAATTGGCTAGAAGAACAATTATGACCTTGTAGTTATGGAAGTAGAAAGATAAACAATAATGTATGAAAAGCTGCATATACAATTTACATGATGTAATCAAGTTTAATCTTTACAGCTGTTTCAAATAATCGATGACAGGCTGATATAATCATGTATATTATGCAAGGAAGTTCAATAATGAATTAATATTGTAGGTGTCCATAATATTAAAGGAAAGGTATCAACAAAAACAGAGCTATTTAAATCCATGCTAATTCACACTTTTCGTTTTCTTTTATGCATACCAATAATACTGACTCAATACTGGACTTCCTTGTAAGTCTAAATGCCCTGACACATCAACATCACCTCCAGAACACTCTTTAGAATATTAACATTCTACCAACACTTCCATTCATTCCTGATATGTAGACAGAAAATGATTTAAACACTCTATTAGGATGCATACGACTAGAGATTAGTACAAAAGAACATCCTTTATTGCATTCCAGCTGAGTTCATAACACTTAGCTCCATTGTGAATTACTATCAGAACCCACAGGCATACAAAAAACAAACAAAACAAAAAAACAAACTGGAGAATGAAGAAAATAGGACATGTTCAAACTGCCAGCACCCCATATGATAAATCACTGCATGTTAGTGTACCTGTTGGACCTCAGTCAAGCAGGCAGGTAATATACTTGGAATACTGGGTCTGTTGGTTGCACTGCAAGCTGGTGGTTTGTTTGATCAAGGTTGAATGGAGCTACATAACATACATGCATGTGTAAAATCTTTGTTCTGTGTTGGTTTATTGGTTATGTAAGTATCTGGATGTATTGAAGTGTGAATGTTATGCAAGTTCTTATTGGTCCTTTGATATGTTACAGAGTTAGAAAGAAAGTTAAAACAGATTTTTTTCATAGAATTAACAGCATATCTTACAGCATAAAGAAACTTGGTAATGAGTGAGTAGTTAATTTACTTTCAAGTAATTGTTGTATCTTAGATATTAAGGACTATCCTAGCAAGTATGCAATTAATCTATTGCTTATATCTTGACAGACAGATGCATCATATTCAGTGCTTTGTCGTGGTAGTGCTATTTACTTCAGTACATTTGTGATCTTCTTGGGGACTAGCAGCAATTAAGCAATTAATCTCAAAAGTTGGTGCATGGTACTCTTGGTTAGTTCTAATCATGTTTTTTTTTTATGTGGTGAGATCATTTTACTTATTAATTTGAAACTTAAGGTTGTAAAAAATATGCATGTGCAGAGAAAACAACCATAAATTAATTATAATAGTTTGCTTTTATTTTCTACATACCACAAAAAATGTAGACCTCTTCCTGCCTCATGGTACTATAACTCAAAGCAGTTAACAGCATGTGCTCATCCAAAACTTGGTGCATGTTTGAATTAGACAAGCCATGAAAACAAAGAAAAATAACAAGTTTTAAATTACAACATTAATGAAAGCAAGGTCTGCATAAATGCATTGTAGAAACTGCTTATGCAGATGTTAATGTTTGTAAAGTCAAATGTATAAATTTAGTGTTGTAAAAATAGTGTGATACATATGTTTTTGAATTAAAGTTCCTTTTGAGAGTCACATGTTATAAGAATGGTCAATGTCAGTGACATGAAGAAAAACAGAAAGTGACATACATGATATAGGAAAGAGGCCGAGAATAAGAACCAGTAAATTAATTTTTGTGGTTAGTAATTTAAAGTTAGGTGAAATGAGTCCTGTATGAAGGACACATTTTCCTATGGCACTAACAACTGCAGAGAAAGAGAGTAGTTGCAGGTAGCTACTTTCCAGATGAGGTGTGGCTAAAAAAGCATTTAAGAGAGCGCTACTTTGGAGTTTCACATTAAGTAGCCAGATTGGCACCCAAAATACTGTTCTCTCATTGGCTAATAAAACTAGTGGAAAATGGACAAAATCATCAAATATTTCATGAAGCTTACTACAAGACCATTTTATCTGTGCCAAGTAGTTATGTAATAAGGATAAAAACCCTCACAAATATGACATATTTTAGTTCTTGTTTTATAAGAAAGACTTAGACCAAGAACAAATGTCTTGCAGGACAAATAACAGATGGTGATGCACAGATCCTTACAATGGCCCCAGAGTGGTGCACACAAAGTTACCTGCAACTGTGATGGTTTTAGTAGTGGTGAGTAATGTAGGTCATTCGAAGACCTCTTTCCACAGGGTTTTAGAATTAAAGATACATAGGCGCAGGTGTGGTTGTGTAATAAGAAGCTTGCTTCTCAGTCACATGGTTCTAGGTTCAGTCTGTCTGCAGGACACTTTGGGCAAGTGTCTTCTACTACAGCCTTGGGCTGAGCAAGTGTCTTCTACTACAGCCTTGGGCTGACCAAAGCCTTGTGAGTGGATTTGGTAGACGGAAACTGAAAGAAGCTGGCTGTATATGTGTGTGTGTGTGTATGTTTTTGTATCTGTGTTTGCCCCCACCACAATTACTTGACAACTGATGTTGGTGTATTTATGTAGCTGTAAACTAGTGGTTCGGCAAAAGAGACTGATAGAATAAGTACTAGGCTTACAAAGAATGAGTCCTGGGGTTGGTTTGTTTGACTAAAAAACCCTTAAAGGCATTGCTACAGCATGGCCACAGTCTAATGACTGAAACAAGTAAAAGAATAAAAGAATACGTTGAGGTATTGGAATCAGTTGTTAAGCCATGGATGGATAAACTAAGCATTGCAAGACCATATGGTTTCAACTTGACTCAGCATTTTTTGACAAAACTGGCAAAACCTATGAATGGATGTCAGACAATTTTTACAATCATCAGACACCAAACTTGTGACATCAAGATTTGTCAGGTTTAAATCCCATGAAGTATTGTTAAAAGGAAGACTAATCAACATCCCCACAATACCATAACTTCATTGAATGCTGCCATTGTCCAGGTGATGTCCAAAATGAATAAGGACCATTTAGTACGAAGCTGAAGGTTGATTTATATAATAATCATATTATTATTATTATTATTATTATTATTATTATTATTGTTATTATATCATACACACACATTATATATATATATATATGTGTGTGTGTGTGTTTATATGTGTGTGTATGTATGTATGTATGTATGATATATAGATAATTATCTACATCATATTTTGTATAAAAGAGAGAGAGAGAGAGAGAAATTCAGTTGGCATGAATATTGACAACTATACTTTCAAGATAATAACATTACAGAGAGCTGCAAAAATGAAATTAACTTTTGGTATTGGTAGGTGTTGTCTTTGACTATCAATGCTATGAATGTAACTATTGATTTATAGATCCACACTACCATGTTTTAATCTGGTTCAAGATGACCAAACCCTAATATTCAAGCATGTTTTTTTGTTTTCTATGTATCTAGAAATTTTCGGTTCTGACAAGAAAGGTGGAACTGGAAAATAGCTTCAGTACATGGGAAATAACTGTGATTCCTCAATATCTAATTGTGGTGGGCTTTGTACGTTGGAACCCTGAGAAGCACTTGATGGATTTAGCTGTTTTGAAGGTGATTTTAAATGTGACTGAGCCATATCTGTGTTGACTCAAATCTAATACCATGGTAGTATTTGATTTTGAAATGTATCTCTGAAAAAAATGACAAAGAAATAGAGTGGCTGTGTGGTAAGAAGCTTGCTTACCAACCACATGGTTCTGGGTTCAGTCCCACTGCTTGGCACCTTGGGCAAGTATCTTCTACTATAGCCTCGGGCCGACCAAAGCCTTGTAAGTGTATTTGGTAGATGGAAACTGAAAGAAGCTCATCGTATGTGTGTGTGTGTGTGTGTGTGTGTGTGTGTGTTTGTGGCTGTGTTTGTCCCCACAACCATCACTTGACAACTGATGTTGGTGTGTTTGCATTCCTGTAACTTAGTGGTTCGGCAAAAGAGATTGATAGAATAAGTACTAGGCTTCCAAAGATTAAGTCCTGTGGTTGATTTGCTTGACTAAAGGCAGTGCTCCAGCATGGCCGCAGTCAAAATGACTGAAACAAATAAAAGAATAAACAAACAAAAAACTGGTATACTGTGGATGGATAGTGTCAAAATTACTGTCAGTCATTCATTTTGATTATTCAGATAAGCAGCTAGGGTGGCTGCTCTTTGTCATTTGTAACCATAGATGAGGGTCCTAGTTGTTTGTCCTATTGGAACAGCATTATCTGATGCAAATGGCAGTCTCTGCCACACAAGCCACATTTATGGGCTTTCCCAGTGCTTTTTTGGGTTGTAGCAATGACTTATAATCATTAACTGTTGCTCTCCATGTGTTGATGCAGTAGGCGAGACCTGAATGTCCTGTCTAGGGTGTGTTGTCCAGTTCTATTTCTTCAGTACCGGGTATTTGATAGGATCCAGCCCTGGGCAGTATGGTATTGAGGACAAGTTGTTGCCCATGCAGTGTGTCTCCCTTCTCCATGTTACTGATCAATTCAAAAACATGGGCATTACAATTTGGCACCAGCATCATCACAGAAGTTGCCACATTGAGATTATAGACAACGTCAAACTGCCTCACGGTTGCTGGCTCCAAATTTTTTCGTGGGGCTTACTCCTGAAGTTTTTCCTGTGGATGAATAGGGCCAAAAGGTAGCAAAGGTTTGGAATCAGAGTGTTTACTTTTTCCCAGACGAGCCCCCTCTACCAGGTTAACAAGCTCCATCTTCACAACTGACTTGCTAATTACTCCATAGTTGGGACCCTGACAGGTACCACTACTTTTCCTCACAGTAGGCCTGGAAACAATAGTAGCTGAGAGGCAGTTCTACACATCTCAAGAAGTAAATAACTTCTTTCATTAACACTATAACATGAATTACGTAATTGAATAAGTGGATGATTTTGAACTGAAGGTCTAAGGCAAAGGACACAGATATATATGCGTATGAGATAAATGAAAATTTTAAGCATGGTGGTGATGAATAAGTAGACAAGTTGATTGAAAGAAAGAATATCATTTGTTTTTATGTTTGTTATTCCATGCTAACATGGGTTAGGTAAATATTGGTAAAATTTATTATGGAGGTATTACCTTGCAGCTGAATGCCATTCCTATTGCTGAATCTTACTTGTTTTTCAAGTTAACCTTTTAGCATTAACATTACTCTGTTAAGTGTAATGCTTATTCATTCACATTGTTTTGAATAGACTATGAATTATTTTGTAGCTTTGAGATTTTGATGATGTGATTGTTTATTTTTAGAATGATATTGTAGGATAGGTGTGAGAGGTTAGATACGACCAGTTTGAGCATAAAATAGGTTGAATATTTGGGTCAGATATGGCTGGGTTAAATGCTAAAGGATTAAATAATAAACACATGAAAAAATGTAGTCCTAGATACCCAAAATATGGAATGGTCTTAGCTGGGATGTTTTTGATTATAGTATATCTTCTTGGTTATTGTTAATCTGAGACTAATCAACAACTTCTCCATTTCCAGAGCAAACAATATTCCAAAGGCCCAGATATAGCTACCTATTCAATGCCAAAATCACACATATCATGGCATATTACCAAATACTACAAGAGAATGTACAGTTGTGATCACACACCACACAACTGCATCACTTACACAGTGACGTAAAGTTGTAGTTCAATTCTAACATTACTCTGTCAAATGTATGTAGGTCTACATTGTTTCATGTGGTCTTCTTTATCTAACCCTTTAGCACTCAGATTACTCTGTCAGATGTAATGTTTAGTTAATCACATTGTTTTGAATTAATCATGCATTAGCTTGTAGATTTGCAGTTTCAGTGATGCAGCTGTTTGTTTTCAGAATGGCATTGAAGGGTAAGTATGAGAGTCTAGATGTAGCTAGTTTGAACATAACACAGCTAGAATATTTTGGGATGGATACGGTTGGTTTAACTGCTAAAGGGTTAAGATAATATGGTGTGATTTGAGGGAAACTTAGCTGTAATTTCTTCCAAAGCAAGCAACCATGTAGAAGTTTCTTCATTCGCTTGAGAGAAGCCACATGGATATGGTTAGCATGTAAGCAATATAGCTGACAGTGATTATTAATGGTTTACTATATGGCTGAGGTGTAGACATTTGTTATGGAAGGCAACCCAAAGCAGTTTGGCTCTGGATAAAAAGTGCATTTTATTGTTGTTTTTGTGGATAGAGACAAGTGAAAGAAACAATGACTTTAGAATATTGTCTGAATTCTGTTGTGTTTTTAATGTCTGCATGAAGTTGGATATCTTTTAATCTATTCTTTTGGAGCCAAGATTCTAGTTTGTGTATTTATGATTGGAGATGGAATGTCACTCTTCCTGTTATGGGTTGAGATTATGTAAGCAATGTCATCAAATGAGTCTGTTAATTCATTGAGTGGAAGAGTTAGAATTTCATATATGTACATATATATATATATATACATACACAGAGTGACTTTTATTCGTGTCTGCCTATGTGTATATATATATATTGGCAGACAGACAGAATGTTGATAACAGTGAGTAATAAAACAGATATGAAACCAAACCATACTTAGAAAATCAAGGGGTCTTGAAATGATATATAAACCTGGAGTCCGGAGAAATAATTAATTTGTCATTGCTTTATGGTTAAAGCAATTTTGGTTAGTTAATAACCTGAGAACAGAATCAAAATTACTGACGAAGTGTAGGAAAGTTGTTTTCATGTTCAGTCAGTCCAGTATTGATTGTGATTTGTTATAGATTATATTGTGTGTGGGTAGTTAGTTTTAAGTTGTTTTAAGAATGAAAAGGTATCAATATCTGGAAATGCATCAGGAATTGAAAGATCAAATTTGTTGGTGAATGTTATTTGAATGAAATACTTAAGGGGGAAAAAATGTGTAAATTTTATTTACAATATTTGAACAGGAACTGCAGATGTAAAGTAAGTGGTTAGCATTAAGGAATTTCTAGAAATTGAAGAAGCTATCTTAAGATATTTGTAGACACATATCATAAAGGTTCAAACTATATTCTTCATATTAGGTAGCTTATGAGTTCAGTCTGTGACAAAATGTTTAAGTGGCTGGCAATTAAAAAGTATAAACCATTTAGCATACAAACCAGCCATATCTGGCTCAAATACTCTACTTGTATTAAACAGGCTAGATCTGGTCTCTTACGCCTATCCTGCAATACGATTTAAAAAAGTAAACTATCACATCATCAAAATCTCAAAGCTACAAAATAATGCATGATTAATACTAAACAATGTGAATAAATAAGCATTACATTTGACAGTAATCTGAATGTTAAAGGGTTAAGCTGTGTAAAAAGCCATTGTTCTAACAAATATTGACCATTCTCCTGCTCTTGTGATTGAGTAAATATTGAAGCTAGAAATTTCTTTGCAAAAAAGCAATTCTCAAGCTTTTTCATTTTTTTGTGTTTGTACTGACTTGTTGAACTATTAGATTTTTGTTGTAATTAATCCTTTTACGATTACATTTTGATAGTTCTAGCCATTTTGAGTATCAAATAATACAAAATCAAATAATATAAAATACTATAATTGTCACTGATTTTTCTTGTCTAATGTATAAAACAAGTTAAGAAATAATTATATGATTGGTTAGAGCAGTGCAGAAATTGAAACTGGTAGGCATGTTGTGAGGCAACTGAAGTTGGCTGCTCGCAAAGCTCTGATTGGGCTTAGAGTTATTGGTGCATCAAAAAAAAAAAAAAGGGCTATAAATCCCATCACTGAAGCTGCAGATAGGTGGCTTCAGATAAAGAGGGCTTTGTTGCTTTTGGGATGCAATCTGGGATTTGATCAACCCTGGTTGGGTCAACTGGGCAACCCCTTGAGACTCAGAAGCATCACTGACAATGCATTCCGGAGCATTCAAGAGATGTATCTTAAAACTAAATTCAAACAATGATTCAACTGTATTTTCCTTTTCCTAATGTTTGACAGTCCACTTCTAAGTTAAATGTTAAAATACTGTTTTAAGAAAGATCTCTTTCTGCTTAGGATACCTGTGAGAGAAAAAAACGAAACAAAATGTTATGAAGATTGAGCCTTAATTTCACTGGAAGACTTCTGTTGAAGTTCTAACTATGTTTCATTTATCAGTATTGAACTGAAAGTAATTCAACTTCAAAAGTGACTGTTAAAATGTTAAGATTTTTTGAAACTATGACACATTTGTATATCAATTTATTGAACCACATATTTTAAAGTTAGTTGACAGTAGAAATTTGCCAGTCAAAATGGACCATATTTCCCATTCCCAGTAGTGTTCTATCCTCCCTGAGATACATTTAAGAATTCCCAAACTTTGTGGACAATTATTATTACTCCAGTGATATATAACTTAATAAGTTGTAAACTGGTAATGCCCTCTTGAGAATTTAGATTTACACTTGAACTACTTTAGCTAACACCTTTCTACCTAGAGAGGCAGTAACTTGGTTTAAGATTTCCACACTTCATCTTGGAGAGTGGCAATTTCTCTAACCTTTTGGAAAATGTCAGTTCTCTTGTTTGTATAAATTGCCTTATATTTTCGGTCAGTGCTCATTAATTTGAGAATTGAATTTTATATTCCTGTACTTTTAGTATTTAGATTAAAATAGCTTTATCCAAGACAAATTCTTCCATTTGCTTTATAAAATTTATCTTTTGTAAATCATCAATAAAACAAAGTAGTGGATTGTGGTATGGGTTTCTTAATCCCTTTTTTTGGTGAGTGTTTTGAAGTTAAACAAGTTAATCTATGTTATTTTTTTGTAAATCTTCTTTACCATTCGATTACATTATCAAAAGAAATAGCCATACTAACTCTTTTGTTACCATATTTCTGTTGAAATTCACCATCTTTATTTCTATTAATTATGAACTTAATGAAGAATTTAATAAAATAACTTTGTCATTATTAAGTTGGTATTTAGAATATAAATTAACATGAGGTTTTGATAAAGGATCACCTTAAAAAAGGAAGTTTGTATCATAAAACCAGGAGTGGTCTCAGGTAGGTTGGTATCAAAAGGGTTAACCCAAAGTTTAATAAATGCCAACAAAAGGAAATTTTTCTCTATATCAATGTATTTCAGTAGCATATTGTACAGCTAACTATTATAACAACTAATATATAAAAGAAAATGAAGGTGGCAGAATCATTAGCATGCTGGATAAAATGCTTAATGGCATTTTATCGGTCCTTACGTTCTGAGTTCAAATTCTGCTGATGTTGACTTTGCTTTTCATCCTTTGGGGTTGATAAGTAAGAACCAGTTGAATACTGGGGTTGATGTAATTGACTTACTTCCTCTTTGAAATTGCTGGCCTTGTGACAAAATTTGAAACCAATATGTAAAAGAAAATGTACTCTTACATACCAATGTGTGTCAAAACAATTTTATTGCATTTCATTTTACGTCTGGCTCATGTCATTTCTATTGTAGCTACTAGATCACTCAACATATGTTAAGTTGAGTTGGGATGCCTACTTAATATGCAAATAATTTGTTAAAAGTGCAATAAATTTCAAAAGAGATAACAAAAAAGACTTTTTAATTCTGTTCAGTAATTATTATAAAACTAGCTGGCACTGTGCTATCAAAAATAACGGTTAATTGTAGTATTTTATATATAAATAAGGACAAAAGATAGAATGTGGATGGTAATTCAAATTAATACACTTGTCAATGTTATCTAGTGGTTGTATTTTGAGATGTAACATTGATCATGGTTTGTTATTGAAAGAACACAGGTTCACACATACTTCCCTTGTACACGCATACACATTCATACATATACTCACACAGAGTTGAAACACTGTTTGATTTTTCTTTTCAGCATTGAATGTTCACCATCCCACTTCCATGGCACACATAAACACACACACACACAAACATTCACATACTGCCCTTTTTACATACATACACATATATACTCACACAAAGTTGAAATGTTGTTTGATTTTTTTTTCACCATAGTATTTCTGTCATCCCACTACCAAGTTTGCCATCACCTCTTCGTTTCTTTTTTATCTATCACAAACACAAGCAAGCAGATGTGACAAACTTGTGGAGATTAATTTTTGTTTAGTGAGTGATTAGATGGGGATGATGATAGGAATGGTCTAAAAATCATTTTTCAAGAAATATAACTTGTCTTACTTGTGCAATACTTGCAAGAGGTTCAAACTACAACAACGAAAAACAAAGAAAAATCCCCCACATTATACATGTTGTATTTTCAGGTGATATAGTTTGAAGCAATAATAATTTTGCCTTTGTTTCAAGTAGTCTCTCCATTGAAGGGGAACCAATATGTTCATTTGCAACATATTTTCAGATAAATGAGTGCTGATTTAGCTTGTCAGTGTGACCTAACAGGTTATCTATTGGATTGCAGGTGCAGCAGATGTTTGCCAACTGAAAACTATATAAACATGAGTCAGTGCTTTGAAACTTCCAGTTCCTGGCCTAACATTGGCACACATTGTCATGATTTAGTAACTGTCTGTTTTAGCTATTATTAATCACTATTAGCTTTTTTCTTTTTAATTTTATATTTTTGTTTTCAATATATTATAATGGTTTATTTGCAAGTGTTTATGTTAGGTAACTTGTATAAACCCGGGTATGTTTTTTGTATAACCCTATTTTACAAGACAACATTGCACAGAAAGATGAAAGCCATTCATAATCAGAGCAGGAAAATAAGACATTAAACTTTATTCTAAAACACCAGTTAAAGATATTCAATTTATTAAACCATCAGTGTAATCGCTATAACTGAAATAATATTTTCAATGAAATGAAATCATTCTGAATTATTGGTAATTAACTTGCAGGTTTATTGACTGTTCTATGTATTTTGTGAAACATTTTGGTTTGTGAAGTTATTAAGAAATCATATATGGAAAACTAGTGTATTAGATATTGGTAATTTGATTATTAAAGACAATGATGATGATGATACAAAGTTAAATATAATTGCACATGTGTTTCTTTTCCCTATAAATACTATTTGTTGTAGGTTGTACTGTTTGAATTCTGCTCAAACAGAAATATAACATAAACATTGATTAACTGATTATTGGTAAGCCAATAAGCTAGGATTTGCCATACTTCAGATTTAAGATCTGCTGTACTTTAATATAAGATAGTTCTGTGTCTTGAGATCAATCAGCCACTATTCAGGGCTGGAATATTTTCTGGCCCTAAAAAATCATCAAACCTAGTTTTTGATGCAGTCTTGGTTATGTTATTCATCTGTATCTTTTACATTCCAACTTATCTTCCTTTTTTGAAATATTCTATATTATAAACTTTATAATTAATTTACTATGGAACACTATTGATTGAGAAGCTTTTCTTACAAAGCTTCAGTTAGCATGATGGTATCTATCATCATTATTGTCATTTCCAGTTTTCCATGTTGACGTTAACTGGACAGGTTTGCTGCATGGTGTATTGTGATCTTGTCCATACCATAGTCCTTAGATATAACCCCTATTTCTTCACCTGTTTGTCTTTATTTTTCACTGTTAGTTCTGGGCACATGTAATTTGCCTTCTATGCAAATTAATGTTGTTCATCCATTTAGTTCTTACACAATTCTCTCCAGCCTCTGCAAATCTTTCACTTTGGTATCCAAGTCTTACTTTCATTCAATATTATGTTCCTTAGGCAGGCTTCATACAATCTACCTTTTACATAGAATGACTCCGACTTATTTCATCTCCTTTACGCCCTAGCTATGACCAAATATCAAATATTTCATCAAGCTGGTAGAAACAATTTACTATATCTAGTATGTAATCAAAAGACATTATCTCACGGTTGTCCCTGCCAAGGCTGGTTGAAGTGTCTGCAATCTAGGTTGTTGTCCAGGGCACCAGTGTTAGGGGCTTGTCTCTTTATATGTTTACATATGTTTGTGGCCACAGGAGAAAAGTTTTTGCAAACTAAAAATTAGAAAGATATTTAGTCATCCACAACACAAAGCAGATTAAATTCTTTGGTAATTTTGTCAACACGAAATGATATTGAAAAATAGATAGATATAAAATGGGTCATGAAAACATTTGTAGATCTAAAGTTGAGGAATGTATATCATTCTAACATTCATCTGTTTTTTCGTAAATATCCTTTAATTACTTAAGAGAAAATTTATGAGAAAATGTGATCCTCTACCCTCTTTTGAATTTCATTTACCTATTGTCCAATGTGCTGAGATCATTTCTAGTTATGGAGAAATAATTGCTTTATTTTTGCTATAGTAATGAAATGATTTGAATCTGATGCTGTGTTTCAGCTGTTTTCTTTATCTTGTATATTGTTATGAACACTTTTATTCCCTCAGAGACAGCTTTCCTTTCTGCGGAAAATGAATAAAAAAAAATATTTAAGAGTGACAAAATTCAGCTTGCCTGGGATACCATCAACCTTAGAGCTGGTAGCTGGTCCTGGTTCTTTCTGGAACCATTAATTCCACTTGATAGGGTGAAGAAAAAAATCCTTTATTGTATTGTAGAATAAGCTATGGGTGTTCTTAGAATAGTATTTTGGTTGAGCGTAAAAGAGAAGAGCTGAGTGTATGAATATAAGGAAATGGTTTGGGTTATTTTAAAGAGAGTGTTAAGAAGTTCTAAAAAAGAAAAAGTAACAGAGATATAGCTCAATGTTGTTATAATAATATAATCTTTAGTGTATGCTCTGTCTAAACTTCATTATGATCATTAAGATAATAATGAAAATAAGGTATTTATTTCTCCCCGATTTCATGGAGAAATTAAAGTATTTTGTTTTAACTGGTGTCTGGCATATGGCTGGCTACCTTATATTGTAAAATGTTTACGAAATTTTGTATGACAGCTTTGTAAGTGCCAAGAGAAAGTATAAGCATTTAAATTCAAGTCAGTATTTTATGTACATAAGATGTTTTGCAGTTTTTTTTTTAATCTTAAATGCTCCAACTTGTTTAAGTTAAAGCATTTGAAAAGATGCTAATGACATATTTCCACAAAGGAGGGGAAAACAAAAATAATAACATAAAAAAACCATGTGACAGATGTGCTGTAAATTATAGTATGAATCATAAAAATCACTTTCAAACAAAAGAGGAGCGAACATGTCAAGGAAATGTTATTTTGTAGACATCAATGGTTAGTGAGATTTTCTGCCTAATAATTGCTTGTCATCAAGCACATGAGAGAAAATGGCCCATGGCTACTTGAATTTTTTTCACTGAAACCTTGCTAATGTGACATAAACTGTAATAATGAATAGTTTTAGCTACAACTAAGAACAACCTCTTTGTTTCTGATAGTAATCTTTCTGGCTGACTATGGAATATAGAAATGTTACTGTTTACCCTCATAAATCACCTCAAGTGATTTAAATGACTTTTCTGGTACAGGTTTAGTTGGACTTAACCATCTGAATACATTTTATAACTTTTAAAAAATTACCATATTCCCATAATCTCAAAATTCTTGCTTTATATAAAGACACTGCTTGCTGATAAAATATTTTAGTTAAAAGACCACCTCTGTCCTGATTATCATCATATAGCTCTTGTTAAATAACCACAAATGAGAATGTGTTGAAGTGTTGTTTATTCTGTGTTAATCATTTACAATATGAGAAAGAGAGCATGATCCACCATTTGAGTCAGGGTCTAATTTGCCTCCTAACCAGAAGTCCCTTTTCTGCTGACCTCTTCAATAGCTATTCTGCAGTAAAGGTCCTGTATCTCTTCTGAGTTCATGCCCTACAATCAATTACTAATTGATTTCGTCCACCATTCCAAAAGTTTGTTATATTATCAGCTACAAATATTAAAACATAACAACACTAAGAATCACCTACATAAATATTCTCAGTCCCTTGGTAGTTAACTTCGGAGATTTTCAAAATTTGATCTTCCACTTTAAATATCTTCATTCAACAGTTTAAATAATTCTAGACTAATAGCTGTAACATTGTTTAATCTACAGGCACAAGTAAAATACATTTTTTCCCTAGATTTTTCTATGGCTTTTGGTCTTATTATATATATATATATATATATATATATATATATGAAGCTCCATTTTATATAGCCTTTTAACTACTTTTATAGCCTTCTTCCAGCTCCAACAGAATTTAACATCAAGCAGCTCTATAACATGAAATATTATCTGTTTACTGTGACTGAACTCCATTCAAGACTCAGAAAGGAAAATAAACATCCCTCTATAGTTTATGCTAAAGGTGTATAGTGAATATTATATGATTGCTAGAAGGAAAAGACCAAAGCTGTGATGTTATGCTTTCTACAGATTTTAAAATTATTTTTCATTTGTGCATATTTTGTGTATTTTAAATATTTGTATGTAAGTGGTTTTACATATAGATTTGCTTTTCTTTACACTCTTAAGCTCTTGGTTATGGCTCAATGTATATGGGGACGTATATATGGTGACGAGAATGGCCTGGAAGGGTATGGTTTTGAAATAAACAAACAGTTAGTCATTAACATGCCCAAGAGATCACCCTACTTACAACCAGCAATGAAGATCTATTGCTCTGCATAAGACACACCAGGGAACTAACTGGGTAGTCTATGTTTGAATACTGATAAGACCAAATATTGGTTGTGAGATCTTATGAATACCCAGTGATTTTGGTCAATGAACCAGGTGATTGATCAAGTAAAAAAATTCAGACATCTAGGTTACTATATCTACATGACTGCCACAGTTACTAGGAAATTTATTGCAGGCTGGGTATGAGCAATCTGACATGAAGGGTGAAAAAAATCACAGTGTGTCCCACAAAACAAAGATATGAGTAGTGGCTTCTAAGTGGCTCTGTATGGCCAGGGGGAGTCCCTACTAAACATTAACCACTGATACAAAGACAGCAGCAGCTTCAAGTTATGATACTGGTGTGATATATTATGGGTCCTGTGCACAAGACTGAAGCTTATGTCCTACATCAGGTATGGGCAAGAACTGGGCCGCATAGGACACGGCTCATCATCAAGTGGGCGACACTACTAAAAATTCAAAGGTAATTTTTCATTAGGCAAAGCCATTCAGAAACACCTGCAAGCTATGGGACTTTCTAAATAACACACAAGTTGTCTGCACCGCTCCTAAACTAAATTTGCAATCCTACTAGCTTTGATCTATTTGCAACTAGTTTGGATCTATTTGCAACCTGCCATTTGACAGTCTTGAGTGAATCACCATGTTTGGTACTGTCCTGGGTATGTGTCAGGTGTGGAAGACACCATCAGCAATGGACTGATGACATAAAATAGTGGATGGGTGACCACCCTATACATAAACTGTTGAGAACTACTCCAAACTGACCACAGTAGTGAGTGTTTGTTAAAGAAGCCACTTGGAGTTGCTCATTCACCTGATGGCACAAGGAGCAGGGGTGGGGAAAAACCTAACAGTGAATAAGATTTCTATCAACATCATGTCTAAGAATGGCCAGCAAGTTTTAAACTCATTAGACTACCAGCACTTTAACCCTTTAGCATTTAAACCGACCATATCAGGCCCAAATATTCCTCCTTGTTTTATGTTCAACTGGCTAGATCTGGCTTCTCATACCTACTCTACAATGTCATTTTAAAAATAAACAAGACACTCAAGAGAGCACAAATCTCTGCCAAGGCAACACCAATGTCCTCTCAATGATTAACCGGAGATGACTTTTAAAATGAGAATATCTGAAATAAACTCAACTGCTCTCACAAACGAAAATACTAAAAATGAACCCGACCACTCTCAAAAATTAAGTTAAAAAATTGTCCAGAATCCTTGTCCGGTACCTGATCAATCCCTATGGTAGTCATGGAATGGGAAGGTGGGTGTGCAGGCCGTGTTTGTAATGCTCTGTGTGTCGTCTGCAGTGGGAGCAGGGACAGTTTTCTCTATGAAGGCCTTTTTCAGTCTACCCATTGATACAGTGTCTTTACGACCATTGAGGGCTATAGTGAAAAATTTATCTGTGTGTGAAAGAAAATGGAAAGGACTTGTGTATGGTGCTGTTAATGGAGGCTTAACAACATCGTTGCACACAAAACATGAACCCAAGAAGTAAAGCTTCCTTCAAGGCAGAACTAGAATTGCAATTGTCAAGTAGGTAAGAGGTTTTAAACAGGAGTGATATATTCAAAATTGGTAAAGCTAAAAATTGTCGAAGATAAATTAAATTTATTATTGTTACTGAATATGTTAGTGTTATTTAATTTCTGAACAGTTTTGTTGCCTTTTGTTTATGTGGTTTGATTTCCTTATCCATCAGTTTCTATAAGATAGAGACCTGAATAAAATTAATAACAGAGAAATGAAAATAAAACTTTGGAAACAGCAACACCGCTATAACTTATGTGGAAACCATGAGTCTGCTTTCGAGGGAGATGATCAGAGAAAGACTTGAAACTCAACGTAAGATTGTAATACTTCATGTAAAGTAAAGTACATATAACAAATAATCCAAAATCCTTGTCCAGTACCAGATTGATCCCAAAATCTAATCAGTTGTTGCCAATCACGAGACCAAACATCTCTGAAAGTTTCATTCAAATCCATCTAGTGGTTCTTGAAATATTTTGTCCGCAGACAAACAAACAAACACCACTGAAAACAATACCTCCACTTTTGCTAAGATGTGGAGGTAATAACAATACCATCATTGAAATTTCAAAGCCATGAGACAATGTATGATTAATTCAAGACAATGAGAATAAATAAGCATTACATCTGACAGAGTAATCTGAATGCTGCTAAATCAGTTGAAGTATTTAGTTAAATTTTCTGAATGTTGTTGTGAAGATGTGATGAGAATGTCTGGAGATAAAGTTCTTGTTATTTAGCCCTAGGTCATCAAGCTTATGGTCAAATGTGTTCTGTGACCCATCCAATCTTTTTGACAGTTATAAGTCCGGCAACATTACCAAAACATATCTTCCTATTTTGTAATGTATCAGTTGAGAGAATTGTGATTGCTATTTCTAGTAGTGGATCAACCATATATGAATTCCACCAGTAGCTTGACGAAGTGGTGAGAGATAAAAAAATACTATGAACTGATAGTTAAAGTAACTATTACCAAGTTTGTTTATGCCAAGAATTACTTGAATAACAATTGATTGGAGTCAAACTAGTTAATTCACGCAGGTCATCTTAGAAAGAATAACTAAACTCCAAGAGGTTATCTAAAAGTCTACCAGTCCACACTGGCATGCTAAGATAAATGTAGAACTAATAACAACATCGACGACGACGACGATGATGACGATGATGATGATGATGATGACGATGATGATGATGATGATGATGATGATGATGGTGGTGTAACCCTTTTCAAGTTTCTGTTTCCACATTCTTACATTCAGCAGGGATTAGATTTAACTCCGTTGAAGGGTTAACATAACAGCCAGTGTTTATAATTGTCATTAGTAATGATTTACAGCTATAAACACACAAGGAGGTTCATACGGACCACGTGACATCCTTAAAAAATCCTCTCCATTTTCATCCGTATCTTTGTAATATCTTGTTGTTCTCCATTTGGTACTTTCATTGAACCTCGTTCTTTTTCTCCTTGCATCTTCTTATATCTGTATATAAGGAAGATGCAACATACATACATACAATTATATATCATCATCATCATCATCTTATCTTTTAACGCCTGTTTGATGATGATGATACATACATACGTACATACATACACACACATATATATATATATCTTTTGACAGCTTTTGAAGATGAATCTAGTTGTATATGGGAGGTGAGGGTGGTGGATAGAGGATGGCATGTAGTGGAGAACGGTATTAAAGCAAGAAATATCTATCAGTTTGTTATGCCTTGGTAATGTTATTAGATGCTGCTGATGGTGTGCATGTATGTCATCAGTTTTTCTATACAGATGTGTGTGTGCAAAGATAGCATGTGTGTGTGTGTGTGTGCGTAAGAGAGAAAGAGAGACCAAAGAGAGAGGGGGGAGGGAGAGAGAAACTAAATTTGATGTTGATCCTTGGTCTGGAAGGATGCCATACAATTTCCAGGCAAGTGGCTTTCACAACTGAACGCCACTGAAAGCTTCTCATTTATTTCTTCAATGCCAACTCGAGTGGAACTAGCGGCTATTTGGTAACTGACTGTTGCAACAGTGGATTGTAACTTCTATTGGAATCCACTAAATTTTCAACCGAATTCTCTCTCTCTCTCTCTCTATCTATCTCAAAGCGCTTCACTAGAAGCTGGAAGAAGAGGAGACGGACGGGTAGGGTGGGTGAAGAAGTGGGGTAAGGAGGAATAGAACGATGGAGACACGGGAAGTGAGGTTGATGGTGCTAGCGGAAGCTGATGGTAAGGTAGTGGTATCCAGGGAATCTCTCTCTCTTTCTTTCCCTCTTCCTCTGTGTGTGTGTTTGTGTGTGTGAATTGTCTGCCGGGACAGCAACGAATTAAGACAGTTCCAACTATACTGTGTTGATTTGGTGGTAGTGTCTCGCCATGACACATCAATTGGACTGGAACTGATTACTAGAATAGTTGGTGCATAAAAAAAACAAGAGAGGGGGAAAAAGACAGAGTAACAGTGAGAAAAGCTACAAACACACACACACACTCTCTCTCTCTATCTCTCTTCCTCTGTCTACTCCTTACGATTTGCTGCTTGTCACTTCCTAGCCTCGCCTTCCTCATGTTTTATTGGCTGTGCCCAGCCATGCATGAAGGCAAGCAAGACTGCACGGCGTAAAAGGAATTGGTCGAGTGGGCTTAGTCAATCGACGAGTTGGAGGAGGTGGAGCAGAGGAGAAAGAAAGATGAAGAAGGATAGAAATGTGAGCATTAGAGAGAGAGAGAGAGAGAGCGATGAAGGATAGAAATGTGAGCATTAAAGTGAGAGAGAGAGAGAACTTGTGTCATAGTTGCAGACAGCTGGGCACAGAACTACTACTACTACTACTACTACTACAAACGCATATACATACGCGCACGTACGTACGTGCGCGCGCGCGTATGTCTTTTTCTGTGTATATCTTTGTTTATTAAATGTATGTTAGTCAACTGTGAAGTAAGCTAGTTTCTGTGATGAAACCTTACACGGACGCACGCACACACACGCACACACACGCACACGCACACACACACACACATTTCTTGCTGAATTTGTCAAAGCCACCCCTCCGAAAGCGCTTTGTATATTTATTTACTTGTTGTATCAGTCGGAACTGACGACTGCTGTATATAGATTCCTTCCTTTCCTGACGCAAAACGAAGGCATTACTAAACCGTTTCATTTCAGTTTCACTCCAGTGTGGCGACTATGAACCATTTTTCACTACCGTGGACCGTTTAACAATATAATACACACACACACATTATATATATATATATTTATATATATATATATATATATATATATATATATAATACACACGTACATGCTCTCTCTCACAAACATATATATGTATATATATTTATACCGTATATATAAATTTATATCTCTATCAATTGACATACATCACAGACCGTTTCATCAAAGATTCCCCCCTCCCGTATCACACACACACACACAATACATATATCTCCAGACGGACGGATAGACAGGGAGGCGGGCGAGTGGTTCGCTCCTTGTCCGGGAGAATGTCTGTCAGCCTGCCAGCCGGTCTGTCTGACAACAAACTTTTACTTGAAAAGTAAGTGTGATTGCTATTATTGGTCTGTCTAGTTTTAGTTAAGTCATTCAGTTTAAAAAAAAAAAAAGAAAAAAGGAAGAAAGAAAAGGAAAAAAAGGTGGATCGGCATCATCAACAATGGCAACTGTAATAGCAGTAGCAGCAGCATTGAACATGACGTTTGGAGATGGCTGGAACCTAAAACAACAATACAAACAGGCGCTTGGCGATGTTCTACCATTTCGTTCGTCTTGCTCTGTTTGTGTGTGTGTGTGTGTGTGTGTGGTGTATTTGATATGGCGGGCAATCACAATCAAATTGCTCATTCTGCTTCTGATGTTATAATTACAGCTCTCTATCTGTCTATCTATCTATCTATCTATCTATCTATCTATCTATCTATCTATCTATCTACCTACCTATCTATCTATCTATCTATCTATCTAATTTGTGCGTTTGTGTACTGGAAAGCACGTTTGGATACCCTTCAAAGTATCTGAGCGGACCGCAAGTTTAAAACTCTTTCCTAGTTCACCAACATTATTTATTATAAAAATGTTGAGTTATTTAGAAGTTTCGTCAACGGCTAGCTTTTCAAACTCGATGTATGTATGTATGTGTGTATGTATGTACGTACCTTGCTCTGCATCCGTGTTCACTATCTGGATGTCGATCCACTTTTTTTTTTGTATTAAACTTGAATTTCTCTCCCCACAAGTTAAGAGGAAATTTGAAGTTTACTTTTATTTGTATCTAAACAACCAGGCAATTTTTCTTAACGCATATACTTACATATATATATACACACACAGCAAACTAAACTCGGTTTATATTCCATCATAATGTATTGGCAAAGCACAAAATCATCCGACGTGCATAAACTAAGTTGTTGCTCACATGCCTTTCTCATCGACATTAATGACGTAAACTAAACGGTTTCGACTGCGTATCGAACCCGTTTGCCAAAGGCCCGTCTATATCGCTGTACCTCTACTCATTTACACACATCGTTTATTTGTTTCAATGTGTTCGCTCACGCATACCTACGTTACCTTTACTCTGTCCTCTCCTCTTCCTCTATATATAATTTTATTTTTGTATTTATTTCTTACTACTTTCCTTTTCAAAACCTTATTCTCCCCTGCCACTTTTCCCTGTGTTCATACATTAGGCCTCCATTTCTGTTTTCTCTCTCTCTCTATCCTTCCCCTCCCCCTCATTCACACGTGGAAGATAAGATAGAGTGGGCGTATCCTGTCTACTTGTCTATTTACTTTAGTTTGAAGTTCTCAGTATGGCTACTAGCATGTGTGTTTATATATGGAGACGGAACTATACGGCATTACCTTTCATTGGGCTTCAAAGTCTAAATTCTTCTCATTTAACCTTCAGATGTAGTTGTTCTTCGGCTAGAAGCTGGCCTCTTTCCATTCCTTCCGTGGAACAAATAACCAATAACTAATGGTCGCTATTTATACATACATAACACACAAACACATTTATATATATATATACACACATACATATTTTTATATATATACGCACATACACATATATATGTATATACGTATAAACACACGTTCGTGTGCGTGTGTGTTTATAAAGGAAAACAATTACAAACGTCGTAACTTGTTTTGTCTTTATTTCAACGTTATCACTTTTATCCTTTATTACTTACCACACGTCCAGTGCTGTTATTGCGTCATCGCTCCAAGTGGTCAACTTTGTGATCATCTTTCCCAGCCGGGTGGGTGGGCCATTAAAATAAGCACCAGTAATACAGTGAGGCTCCATTTACCCATACCCTCTTCCTATTATATATATATATATATATATATATAAATAAGCCTTGTGTTTGTTCCAAGAAATTCATTAAAGGATGTAGTGACTGTTAAGTTTTATAGTTTTCACGAATGTCGTTAGTGAAACATAAACAACTTCTTTATAATCGTCTTCTTTTTGCTTGCGTAAAAATATTACTGCTATCACAATGACATATTACTATATTTGTCTTCTCTCCACACAGTAAATAAAAATTAAAAAGAATAAGGAACTCAAGAATTAATTTCCTTCTCTGGATGGATGCTATATTAATCTTACTGGAAGTAACTTTCACAGCGGAACCGAAATGAATGGGTTACAAATGTAATTTTAATTCACTTAACTTTTTTATTTTTTTTATTTCTGCTCAGTTTAGAGTATGTCCACCTCGTTATCGATGATGGAAAAGCGACTTAAAATGATGAGATCTGAGTATGGTTCCACTTGGTATTTTCCCGTCATCCCTGGCTAACGAGGAATCGTTGATGTTTCTTCACCTATCTTTTCGCTTCAGCTGTCTAAAGCAAGCTTCAAGGTTACAAATCGTACACCGTAAAATTCATTATATATATATATATATATATATGTATATATATATATATATATATATATATATATATATATATATATATATATATTATGGGTGGGTGTGTTGGGTGTAAACAAAATATATGCCAAACAGACGTTTCCCCTCTTCATCGCGGTAAACCGATTTATAATTTATTCCAGTTTAGAATAGTTTCAACTCACAAATTATCGACGTATATATCACTAGTTTCCCCAGCTTCTGTTTACTTTGGGAATTATTGCTGCTAGAGAGACCTGAAAAAGGAGATAATGTATGTATGTATATATATATACATATATATATATATATATATATATATATATATATATATATATATATATATATATATATAGATACAAAGCAAACTGATTGATATTTGTGGATGGTGGCTTTTTGTTGATTGATATTTATGGTGGTGGGTTGTTGGTGTTTAGCCCCAGGTCAGACAGACCTACGACCAAAATTATTACATCTGTAACTCTTTTCGAGTATATAAAAGATTACATGATCCGATGTGCCCGTTCTTTTTTTTTTTTTTGAGGGGTGGAGGATTTTTTTTTTTTTTTTAAATACGGTTGAGTGTGATTTGAGGGGAAATTTGGTTTTTTGTTCCTCTCAGCTCAAGCGACCATGTGAAAGCTTCCTCAATGAAGGTATATGGTTTGATATGGATGACGAGAAAGACCAGTAAAGAATATGCGGACGCGTAGAATTTATCTACAGAATAAGGGCAGTCTTCGATTTATTTGCTCAATTTCGGTTGAGGGTAATGAATCCTATGTTTTAGTGATGTTAGTGCACGTGTTTTTAACTGGCAAGTGTGTTGTCTACTTTTAGTTTTTCTCCTCCTCTTCCTACCTCTCCTCCTTTTCCTCCAGACATTTGGCCAGATTTGGCTGGCTGCATACGTGTGTATGTGTAAGTGTGTGTGTTTGTTTGTATGTATGTAGAGCCACGTAAAAAGCACTGACTCACATCGCAGATATGTTGTGCTATCAAGTTTTACTCCGTTACTCGTTCACTGTGGATGTTATATATTGACTGAATTCACCCTCCCCACCCCCACCCTCTCGGTTAACCATCAACATCACGACGACGACGACGAAGACCACTAGCAGCAGCAGCAGTAGCAAAACTATTGTCATCATCACTGTCAGCAGCACCCACTACGATCATCACCACCTCCATCCATTACTTTTCTTTGTTTAAGGGCATTTCGGATACATGTGGAGTACAGTTGGTATGGCTGGATCTCGCTGAGCGAACGAGTGTGGCAGGTAGACATCATGCATATATAAATGTATAAACATAGACACACGCACACACATAAACACAGAGGCGCGCACATACACTGATATATATATATATATATATATATATATATATATATATATGTATATGAAATGTAATCATAATCTTTAGTTCTATATCTATGAGACTTAGTAACTGTAGTTGCATGTAATAATGAAAATTGCTTTCTTTGTCTCTCCTACATATTCGAACATAAATAATGTGAAAGTCCTCTGAACAATGATATCGAAATTCTGTCCTCTGTTAATTGGGATGTTATTTTCATTATGGTCATTATTGTTATTTATATACATATATATATATAAACCAGAACGTCTTTGAGTTCTAATAATACCACTTATAATTGCCATTTACTGTCTATGTCTGTATATTAATTATGTATTTAATTTACTCTATTTTAAAACTAATCAAACTCTTGTATTTATTGTTATCAAATTGTTCTTGCTTTTACCGTTTTTAAGTATTTTAATAATTTACTGCATTAAAGAATATTAATTTATAGATCTAGGCTTCGTTGTGTGTGTGTGTGTGTGTCTACAATGAAGGTTCCACTTCTACGCCCCAAAGGACCTTCTATTCACTGCTTTCCTTTATTTTTTAAATATTTTTTTTTTATAATGAAAGTAGTTCTGTTGTCTAAACGGATTTTGGTTGTTTTGTGTGTGTTTTCTTCTTTACGTTCATGATGTGAATGATTAACTGTAATGTTTATTTATTAAAGCAGACTAATTCTTTGGCTAGAGGTGGAGGGAATATTCCATGCATCTGAAATATAAATGAGAATCATTTAAAGAGCTTTGTCTGTGTGTCCCTACACAGTTGTCACCTGATGTAGAATTTCAAGTGTTTTTTCCCCCTTTTAGTGGATACATACTTCCTGGCTGGCTCTATTGCAGAATAATTCGGGCAAAATAACGAAAGTAATATATATTTCAAAGAATTAGGCTTCGTTTTCTATAGTGAGAGTAATACGATTCGGTGAAGTTATTAGTATTTTAGCCCTTCACTGTCTCGAAATAATAAATATAAGTTTATGATTAAAATCTATGTTTTGTGTCAGTAAAATGACATCTTGACCCTTTTAAAAAACAGGAAAGCAACAGCATTTCCATTATTTTAAAAATATAAATTTTACTAATTTCTAATGTCGCTTACATTTGAAATGTATAGACATGTTTTGTCTGTATTTATAATTGTAGTTTTACCATTAAGATTCGAAAAAGAACCCCCCCCCCCCCCCAATAAACAGCATTTTAAATTTTGCTGAAGTAAAACCACTCTATTAATTCCATTATTAATGTGTTTTGCTTGGATATTCTACAATGGAGCCCAATTCTGTGAACTATATATATATATATATATATATATATGTATGTATATGTATATAATGTGTATATGTGTACTTGTAAATTCTACTGCCTTCTCTATATGACTCCACTGACCAAATGAGGAATCATATTCCTATTCTACATTCTCAGTGTTTTTAGGCATTCGTGTTTATATATATATATATATATATATATATATATATATATATATATATATATATATATATATATATATATATATACACATACATATATATATATATATTTAAATTTGTATTCGTTTCTGGATCTTGTGTTGATCTACTTGCTGGATCTGGCTTTGAATATTATTCCGATGCGTATATCTATTTATTTGTCTGTTAGTATACATCTGTCTTTCTGTGTCTCTCTCTCTCTCACACACACACACACACACACTAAAGATATGTGTGTGTGTGTGCATAGATAGATACATGCACACATATCTATCTACATACACACAATCTACTATCTACTATGTACGTAAATTATGGTATAGTGTCTAGCAATCTATCTGTTTATTATTCTGTAGGCCTGTATGAGCCTATTCCTCAATCCATTTCTCGAGTCATCAACCAATTAATTACCTATGTATCTACTTGTTTTCCTACCTATTTGTCTATCTCCCTATCTGTTTATGTATTTGTTTGTATATCTAACTACCTATTCCCCTTATCTATCTCTCTACAGTCTATTCACTTTATCTATCTGTCGATATATTTATGTCTATTTGCCTCTCTCTCTATCTTTTTCCTTATCTCCCTATCTACCACTCTGCCTATCTATCTATCATCTACTGCCAAATCTGTCTGTCTGTGTATCTGTCCGTCGGTCTTTCTCATCGATCGATATACATGTCTGTCGTTCTCTGCCTGTTTATCTATCTATCTATCTATCTATCTATCTTTATCTCTCCCTCGCTCTCTCTGTCTCTAATGTAACCATCATCGTTTTAATGTCCACTTCTACATGTTTTCATGTGTCACACGGATTTCACTTTGGCGGATTTTGTTTGGCAAGATGCCCTTCCTATCTCCAACACTCACATGATCCAAGTAGGATAATATTTCCTCCTCTGCTAGATATGTTTGAGAGGAGAACAAATGAGCAACACAGTTTCTACTGTGGTGACATTTGTTTACAACTATTGCATAATAAACAAGGCAAGCTCTCTCTCTCTCTCACACACACATATTCGATAGATGTCAATTGGTCAAGATGCCAAGCTATACGACTGAACCAGAAATCATGTGGTTGGGACGGAAACGTAACAATCTAACTAAATCTGCACCTATATATATATATATATATATATATATATATATATATATATATATACATACACACACACACACACACACATACATACATACATATAAATGTATGAATTTGTATGTAATATTAATATTATACATATATATTATGCACACACACACATATGAATATATATATATATATATATAAGTATAAGTGTATGTGCATATAACATATTATATATATGTAATATATATAATATATATATATATATATATATATATATATATATATATATATATATATATATTGTATGTAATATGTATATATATGTAAATATATGTGTAACATATACATACGCACACACATAAATCGAATATGATAATGAACATACATGTAAATAAATCATTTAAGAGTAGTTATATGTTTGTCCAACCCATGCTAGCATGGAAACCGGATGTTAAAGGGTCATTAATTTTGCGTATGAATACATCTATGTATACGTATATATATATATGTGTGTGTGTATATATATATATATATATATATATATATATATGTATATACAGGGTGTGATTGGTAAATTATTGCCATTATATATTTTTAATTTCACACACGTGCATTCTTTCTTTTACATTTTGTTGACAACACAGTATAGTAAAGTCAGCTAGGCATCGTCTGTGAGAAAAACAGCACCATGACGCAATTCACTCTGCCAGAAATTTGGAAACAACATGCTGTACTGCTTGGCATTCCTGCCGGAAGCTCCAGTACAA
>NC_142936.1:56653964-56771464 GCF_046866305.1 Octopus bimaculoides | reverse complement strand
GGCCAGCCAATCTGGAAAATAGATTTTATGTTATGGTTGGTAATGTAGAAACAGCAGTTTACCAAGAGTGAACTTGCTGAACTAACAAATTTACACTAGACCGAAACTGTCATCAAAAATTGAAAGACAATTATCTGTTTTTCGACACTTACCTGTGTGTAGTAATCCTGTTGGATTTTTAGTTAGGAAGATTGCTTCATATCCAATTCTAAGCTGAATGCTTCACTGATTTTTATTTCTCAACTGGTAACCCTGAAATGCTATAAAATCATTTCATTGAACCATTAATTTTACCACCAAGCTCTTTGCTTTATGTATAATTCTAATGAATCATTGACTTAAATCTTTGTTGCTTTATGTTATCCTCTTCTTTGTAACCTCTCTGGGAAGCATGTTTGTTGTTATGCACCGAAGAACATTATGCATTTTTATTAGTTGGTGAGGAAGGAAATAAATCATCTCAGTATCACGTATATATTTAAGCTTGCTCTTCTTTTTAAAATTTATTCATTTTGAAGTTGAAGACAAACAAAAAAAAAGTAAAATGAAGTTAAGCAGTAGGTAAAACAGCAGATATAATTCTCTAGACTTATATCAATGGTAATATTTATGAAAAGAAAAGTGATTTTCCTGTCATTGTTTAATCCTTTAGCATTTAAACCAGCCACATCTTGCCAAGATAGGCCAAAATATCCTACCTGTTTTAAGTTCAAACTCGCCAGATCTTGCCTCTCACACCTACTTTACAATGTCAGTCAAAAAACAAATGTTCAAATCATCAGAGTCTCAAAGCTACAAAATAGTGCATGATTAATTTAAAACAATGTGAATAAATAAGCATTTCATTTGATAGAATAATCTGGACGCTAAAGGGTTAATATATTATCATTATAATTTTTATGTCTACTTTTCATGCTGACATTTTTTGGCATGATTTCTATAGCTGAATGCCCTTCCTGACACTAACCAGACGATAAAGTAGAATCTCATCTGGCTAAATTAACTCCTGATCTAAGAGGAATTATCTCCCATGCCCAATAACATTATAAAAACTGAAATATTGTCTCTGAATAATTCTTAGTAAAACTAAATGGTGAACTGTTTATATATTCAGAGAATTTAGCAATTTACACATCTTCATATGTAGCAAAAGTCCTTTGAAAATACTTTGACAAGATCATTTTTTTATACATACTTGTAATTTATTTACTGAACCTATATTTATGAACCATTATAAATGCTGCAAGTAGTAATGGTCTTGAACACAGTAATGTTATATATCTCTTCTCATGAAGGAATAATATTATTTGAAATTCTCATTCTTGATGTTCTAAAGGAAAACAGTTTTAAATTTACATAGGTAATAATTATGAGAGAGACAGAAATCTGGGCAAATTTTTTTAGGTTAATCTAAATTAAGGTGTAAAGTGTGTTATTGACACAAAATGCTTATTGTCTATTTTATTAATCTTAATGAATAAATGTTCTTGTAAAAGTGAAAGAGACTCTATATTTGAGTTTACTCAATACACATAAATGTTTGTTTATTCCACAAATGACTTTAAAAACACATAGATTGTGCATTGAAATATTTCTGATCAAGAGGTTAATCAATCTCATTATAAAGAAGCATGATGGCCAGAAAGATAAAGTTAGACATGTATCATATTTTAAGGCTTATTGCTGTGTCCCTGGACAAGACTATACTTGTCATTGGTTTTGTAACTCTTT
Organism: Octopus bimaculoides; assembly: GCF_046866305.1. Lineage (NCBI taxonomy): Eukaryota > Metazoa > Mollusca > Cephalopoda > Octopoda > Octopodidae > Octopus > Octopus bimaculoides. The sequence goes on along the minus strand of NC_142936.1, from coordinate 56,769,733 downwards.
CAGAAATTTTTGTAACTGCTTCAGCAGTTACTCTCGTAACTGTTAAGACCATGGAATAAATCCATGATAAATGGAATTCTTAGTTCAGTTCTCATTCTCTGTTAGAACTACTGCTTCACTCATTGGGGAAAGACTTGAATATCCTGTTAGTGCACTGTTTCATAACAATATGTACATATTATTTCAGAAATTACTTGATGGCTTTATTTGGTATCTAGATTCTAAAGTAACTGATATTGACTGTTAGAATTGAATACTGACTCAAGTAATCTAACCAATGAAGAGCTAGCTGATCTATTCAATCATCTAAATTGTATTTTCCAAACACTTTGTAGCAGTGTTTGCAAATAACATTTTGGTAGGTTTCACTCTCTACAGTCTGGTGGGTAATCCATCCATCCATCTTCTCTGCCCACTGTTCCTGAAGGGTTGTAGGGATAGAGTCCTCAGGCACTCTCTATAGGATCCTGTAAGAAGCATCTGTCATTACACTTTCCTACTGAATTCCCAAGCATGAGACCATCTGAGGCTATAGAGATTATTCCAACCATCTCATTCTTGGTCTTCTCCTAAGTCTCCTGCCAAGTTGACTTGACTTGAAGAATCTACTTTGTGTTTCTTTCCTGCATGTCCATAGTACTTGAGCTGTGACCTCTCAAACCAGAGAGCTTGACCTGGAGAGACTCCCTGATCTAGCTATATGGGTGGTGAGAAAGCTAATTCTGAATCATCATTTCATGGGAGCTGTTGAGGCTATGTGTGTGTGAACACACACACACACACACATACACACACACACACACACAAACACACATACACACACACACACACACACACACACATGCATGCTATGCTGTGCTTGAGAAGACCTGTCAAGCCAAGTGAAATCATAGTCATGGCTGATATTGGTGTCATGTAACTGGCACCTGTGCCAGTGGCATGTAAAGAGCACTGTTGGAGCATTGGGCTTTATGGAGGAGGCAAAGTGACGGTGTTCTTTTCAAGCATTGGGCCTCACGGAGGCAAAAGTGGCTTGAGTTCCTTTCGAGTGTTGGGTCTCTTGGAGGCAAAGTAAACTTGTTGAGTGCCCTTCTTTCATTTGTTCACTCACTTGTGTATATATATATATATATATATATATATATATATGTATGTATGTATGTATGAGGGTGCTAAATGTTGCTGTTTGAAAATGAATTCAGTAAATTGTTCCGTTCCCTTATAAATGTTAACCAAGACAGATTTGGAAATAAGTAGTTAACATGAAAACTTGGGGGTCTCAGAAATAGTGGCACAAAATTGAGATGAAAACAGAAAGTGTATATTTTGGGCTCTTCAAACCACTGCCATAATAGTCAAAATGTTCTCTTCACTGAGAATCCAGCTGGGTTGATGACTCATGTTGGTTGACTACATGCCATATGGTCATGCCAGATGAGGAGGTATCTCGTGAAGATGGGGACAAACTCGGACTTTGCTCAATGGGTCACCCAGGAGAACCTGGGAACACACTGACAAATGGTAAATGCAGCAATGTGCTGTAATGGTGCATGCCCCCACACCTTAGCTGTATGTTGATGATAAGATAATATATATAAAATAGGAACTGTAGATTGATTCATTTGAGCTTGCATTTTGTGTCCTTGATGACTATGAAGTTTAGAAGTTTATGATTAAACTTAACCATGATCATTAACACTTCAAAATGTTTTTTTTTTATTATAGTTTATTATCAAATTCCTGCTTGTATTTGTGTAAATGTGAGTGAGAAAGAGCATATGTTAGTTCTATAGTAGAGTATTATACTGATGTCAAGTTTCAGTATTGAAAACAAATCTGTATATGTTGGCTGAGAGTGGTTTAATGACTGTGGTGTTCGTAATATTGAATATACATCATTCTTTTTGAAGAGCCATGGAGAGACTATCAATCCATCTGTGTCTCCATATTAAAGTTTTCATGTCAGACTTGCCCACTTAAATAACAATAGTATTCAGAGTTGAATAACAGCTGATCTCTTGCCCACCCATCTTCACTTTCACTCTCTCATCCCACTTCTAACATATATAACCATAAAGTAAAAACAGTCATAGCTTATTGCAAGCACTGGTATATAAGTAATCTAAAGATTTGAAATGAACTTGAGAGTAACTCATAGAACTTTCATTCCAATAATTTCATGCTTAAATCTTGTACAATATCACACTGTATATTTGATCATTTAGTGGTGTATACTATAGCAGTTATAATGTATTTCATATGGTTTTCTGTCAAGTCTATTGTATGACTGAAAGCTCAGGTGGTGACCAAAGCAAAAATGGACTTGATTGGCATTCAGCTACTTCCTTTTCATGTAATTATTTGCTTCTGGATCTAGTTGGAATAATAGTGATTGTAGGGTAAGGTTTTAACCCTTTAGCATTTAATCTGGCCATATACTTTACCTGTTTTATGTTAAAACTGACAAGATCCATCCTCTCACACCTATCCTACAATGTCATTCTAAAAATATACAAACACTCATTGAAATCTTAAAGCTACAAGATAATGTGTGATTAATTCAAAACAGTGTGAGTAAATAAGTAATACATTTGACAAAGAAATCTGAATGTCAAAAGGGTTAATGTTCTTGATGTTGTTTTCCTTTTGTTTTTTTAATTTCGAAATATCCATCACACTAAACCCACCATACATGCAAGTTTCATGCTAGAATACATTCATCATTATCATCCATGATTATTCTTGTCACTTGTAGGACTTGAGATATGAAGAAAAAAAAAAAAATAATGGTAATGCCAGCACAGAGAATTATTTATGATGGTCCTCCTCAGTGGAGGCATGTGGGTTAGTGGTTAGGGTGTCAGACTCATGATTGTAAGATTGTGGTTTCGATTCCTGGGCTAGGTGACAAATTGTATTCTTGAGCAAAACGCTTCATTTCATGCTGTTCCAGCCCACTCAGCTGACAAAAATGAGTAATCCTGCAACAGACTGGTGCGCGATCCAGGTGGGGAATATATTCGCCATGGAAACCAGGAAACTGGTTCTTATGAGTTGGCCTGACACAGGAAAGAAACTTTACCTTTTTACCTTTAAGCATTACTCAGGCCTGACTGCCAATTATCCACTTGGCAAATGAAAATGCAACACAATGGGACATAGGAAACAAAAAGGAGCTGTTGGGTTTTGTCTTTATCTGGGCCTACCTAATGAACATCAAGGTTATTTGAAGGTTCCTTCACCTACCATGTCACAGAACCATCATAGGATTTCTGCAGTGTTTTTTAGGCCCAGCTTCTTAGTACTGGCCCACTGTGCCTTGATGGTTTTGCTGCTCTTTATCCACAGTTGCTTATTTTATTGATGCGCTAGCTTATATTGCAGTTGTTGCACATATCTACAGGACATTCTCCGAGTCACCACCTGGTTGTACCAGCTACCGACCGATATAGCTCTGAAGCCGGAATATTCTTGTGTGTTGCTGATGTGTGTAGGTGTTTGTGAATGTGAGTGTGAGGACCATGTAGATGTGGGGGCTATGTGGATTGGGCTATTATTGCCTTTGACTATGATTCTTCCATGTGTGAAGTGGACTTTCAATCTGAAAATGTTTGTATTATTGTGTAACCAGTTTACATGTGTACAGCCAACTTATACCATACTTGATTTCTACAAGTGATCAACAACAGAGGAACGTCTCTTCTGTCTGTCAGCCTTTTTTGTTTAAATCTTGTTTTTGAAAGTTCCACAGAATATAAAAGCCTAAATTAACTCTGACTATAAAACATCAATTATACTGTATGCATTTGTTTATAAGCCTATATAATTGATCATCCCATAAATAATGCTGTTTTTTTTTATACTTCTTTTATTTTTCAAAATTAAGGTATACAAAGTTCTTTTTTAATCTAAAATATACTCTCCTTCATTTTCTACAATGCTCTTCCATCTATCTAGTAGACTTGCAAGGACCCTCTTCCAAAATTCACTTACCTGTGATGAAAAATACTCTTCCCGTACTGTTTTGACCTCATCTACAGAATTCATATTTTTTCTGTCCAAATGATTTTGAAGACTGCAGACTACATGATAATCAGATGGGGCAATGTCTGGCGAATTTGGTGGGTGGGGCATTGTTTCCCATTCAAACCGCTCCAGACTTTGGAATGTCATCTTCGCTGTATGTGGCTGAGCATTATCCTGATGGAACACCTTTCATCTTGAAACCAAAGATTATAGTTTTCCTTCTAGCACTGACTGAAGCTGCTCAAGCTACTTGCGGCAGATCTCCTTTGTTATCATTTGGTTTAGGTTTAAAATTTCAAAGTGGGCTAAACATTTCATATCCCACCAAACAGATAACAGCATCATATGTGGGTGAAGACCTTCTTTAGCTTGGGGTGCCAGTGTTTCTCCTTTCCCTACCCACTGTCTTCGGCACTTTTTACAGAGTACCCATTTCTCATCACCAGTCACTATTCGGTTGAAAAAAGGTTCATTCGTGAGATATGACAGCAAAGGAGAGCACACATTCACTCTCTGCGTGTGGTTAGACTCGGAAAGTTTGTGAGGAGCCCATCGTCGCAATTTGCTGATTTTTCTGATGTCATGCAGTTGTCAAGCTTCTTTGCTAGTTCCTCAACAGTTACAATGGGATTTTGTTCCATTAGCTTTGCAGGACATCCTTGTTGAGCTCTACAGATCTTCCAGGACGAAGCACGTCTTCTAGGCTGCAGTTTCTGGCTTGGAATTTCTGCAATCACCGTTGACACTGGCTTATGCTTATTGTCTGATCCCCCTATACTGTATTAATACTCCTTGCACTTTCTGTTGTGTTGTTACCTTTATTGAACTCATAAAGCAAAATATGCCGAATATGCTCCTTTGCAACTTCCATTATAGCTTTGAATAAAGAACTGTTAAAATTGAACTGCATTCTTCAAAACTTGCACTAAGAATAAGTACAAGGTAAAATTACTTCCTGCTTTTATAGCAAGTTGATGCAGGTAGTTTATCCCATCCCCCTCCGACTTTTAGTTCATGCAATTGAAAACACCATATTATTTATGGGATGACCCAATATTTTATACATATGTTATTATATTTCTTGTTTTGTTTTAGATCCATTATAGTATGTAATCTATTGATATCTCTAAGCATTGTAAAAAATATCAACTCTATATTTTTTAAAGATCATTTACAATCATTAACCAATGAAGCCGTCATATATAGTCAGATACAAATCCTGCCTCTTGCCTGTGTTGCTGTTTACCTTCAACAACACATGCATTTCAGTTTACTTTGTTGATTAATAAAACACCATTCACTTTATGGTTAGTTGGTTGATTTTTAAGCAGAGTATTCAGATGGAAACAATTCATCAAGACTAATCTTATAAAAATCACTGAAACCAGAACATTTTCTATTGATTTTGTTTGTCTAGGCTAAAGAAATTAACCTATTCGCACTTGCTGTTGCTTGTTATGACTGTTTCTGTATCAAAGTATTTGTATGTGAATTTTTATGCATGCACATTACACCAAACTTTATCAAGCCTCGCTGTATTGTTCTCTGCAACTAATTTATCTGTATTACACTATGTAACACTATTTTCATCTTTGGGCAGCAACTGTTATTTCCTATTTACTTTTGTTATGATATTTATTCAAACCCCAAATAATCCCTCTCAACACATGGCTATGATAGAGATGCACATATTGTCAGCCACTAAAGGACATGCTCAAGTGGTTATGGTCAAACAACTGACAAGCAAATCTGTGGTATTGAGCAGAAAATTTGCTATAACGATATTTCTACTTCAACAACTCAGTGTTGAATCTGTCTGAAATGTAATGGAAAATAGGTCAGTTTTAAAGTATTGATGTCCAGGTTACAAAAGTAAAGTTTGAAGGGAATAATAATCGTTTTCTTTGATTTCTAGATAGCAGCAAATAGAAAATAATATTTACTGACCCAAGACAGAAAAAAAAAAATTGTTACACAATGTTATAGGTTGCAGGTGCACGTGTTTAAATAATCTCTGTTTATACTTACTGCTGCACCTGTTAATTTTCTGTTAATTCTTGAGACAGTAACAAAGTTTGGACCTGCTACTATTTAGTATGTTGCTGTAAAAGAAAATCTAGGCTCACTGATTTCCGTATTGATTTCACTAGGAGATACCATTTGTATTTAGACATATTTTTTGGTTTTAATCGTTGGCTTTCAAAACTACATTTTAATTTATTCTTGGCATTTATTGTAAAGTTTAATTTTAAGCAAATTCTAAAATTAAAATTTCAAATAACTTCAAATTTGCGAAATTATTTGCAGAATAATTTTTGCAAACTCTCTCTCTCTCTCTCTCTCTCTCTCTCTCCCTCTCTCTCTCTCTCTCCCTCTCTCTCTCTCTCTCTCTCTCTCTCCCTCTCCCTCTCTCTCTCTCCCTCTCTCTCTATCTCCCTCTCTTTCTCCCCCTCTCTCTCTCTCTCTCTCTCTCTCTCTGTATATATATATTAATTATGATTATTATTATTTATTAATTAATTAGTTAATTAAATACAATATCATATTGCCATGTCAGCCACTTTACCAATCAGTTTCATACCAGATGAGATGAGATAATCTCGCCAATCATCAGAGAGGGATGAAAAGAATATTATGTGGTTTGGGTTCTTTGCCACTGAAGGTTTAAAAATGTCACATTTTAGCCAATTGATCTTATGGCTTTTGTAAAAACAGCAGTAAGTTCTTGTCCTAGTGAAAACGGGTTGAAAAAGTTTTTCAAGTTCATTGGCATTATGGCCCTTGGAGTGGGAACAAAGAAGGCCCCACAGTATGTGGAATATTTGCTTGTAGGGTAAGGTATACATGTATATATAAGGTGTATGTATATATGTATATATGTTCCATACAAACAGAGAGAGTGTAAATGGACAAATGATGGAAGTATCACTTTATACAATTAGTTGGGGTCATAAGTATTTAATAATAGTGTGACTCAACATCACCTTAAAATATTGTAGATGTAGAGACACATCTACATCCTCAGATTTACAGAGTCCATATATACTATAATTCTTTGTCAAAAATTCTGAAATCCTAATTTTTTTTTTTTTTACTAATGAGCAAATTGCCACAAACAGAAAATTCGAGAAAGTGCTTGGAGTTTTTTTTTTTATCTCTACAAAAGTTTTTTTAGAATAATTTTTATTCATCTAATTGGGCTTAGTAAATATCAAACTTTGGGAAATATGTTTTGTGAAAATTACATATATCTTTAGATCTTTTATATATATTTAAACGCTTCTCACTAATAGCAACATCTGACAATATAACATACTGTTTTCACTTTTCTAAAAATGATATTCACATTAATTTGTGGTTCCATAATGTAAGAGTGCTTTGATTTGCTGTAAATGATACAGATAAAGCTTGAGGTAGGTGAAAATTGGTGATAAATTTTCCTATCTATATAAGAACAACATTGTCTTCATTTCTTTAAAATCATAAATGCTGTAACAATATTGATTCCATTTGTTTCAAAGTCTTATTGCTGGAGCAAGATTATTATTATTATTAAGGCGGTGAGCTGGCTGAATCATTAGCATGCCAGGCGAAATGATTAGCTTTAGCAATGTTTCGTCTGTCGCTACGTTCTGAGTTCAGATTCCGCTGAAGTTGACTTTGCCTTTCATCCTTTCAGGGTTGATAAAATAAGTACAGTGAAACACTGGGGTCAATGTAATCAGCTTATCCCCTCCTCCAAAATGGCTGCTCTTGTGGCAAAATATGAAACCATTATTATTATTATTATCATTCAGTTGTGAAACTGAAATGAAAGATAAGTTGTCACTACCCTATTTGTTTCCATATTTCTTAAAAATGTTTACAAGAGAGATGTAACTGATTTGATCTTTCCTGTTTGTACAGGGAATTTGGGCTGCTATTTCTATTTAACTGGCTGACCACTTGTTTTCAGCTTCTGCAAACCTATTGAAACAGTGGAAAATATGTTTCTTTAAAGCTGTTTCCTTATTTTATAAACTTCAGTCTTATATGTCTTTAAAAGTCATTCACTGTTTGTCTATTACAGTCTTGCAAATATTAAACTGTTGTGTGTGATATGCCACTATAAAAGATTTAATTATGCCTTCTCGTTCATAGTGCCTTTAATTATGCCTTCTCGTTCATAGCATGAAGTAAGTTTGTTTCATCAAAATTAACTATTGATTCTGTTACATTGGGGAGGCATCTAGTTGGTATTTAACTGCACTCTAACAAAGCAACTCATTCATTATATACTACTCTCACCCTTCATCATAGTCAGTTATACTTACCTATGGTACTTATTTATATTTTGGAGGAGTGAGTTTGTATAGTGAAAGGATAGAACTGTCATAGCTCTTTAATTAGCAGTCTGTCATCTTGTTGACTAACTAATTGTGCAGCACCTTGGACAAATGTATTCTACTATAGCCTCAGTCTGACCAAAATCTTGGGAATGGATTTGGTTGGCAGAAACTGAAAGAAGCACATCATATATTAATATATGTATATATTTTTGTATGTATGTCTTCATGTTTGTATTTGTCTTCCAGAATTATATTCTAATAAATTCAAAGAATAAGATTTATTTCTAAATTGTTAGTATTCATGTAAAAACTGAAATTTAATGATTTTATATTGGTGATGATTAAATAATAATGATTTCTTTAACAAAACTGATGTTAATATTAATTTATGTAGTTCTTGTTAGGAATAAGATTGAAAATGTATAGGATATTCTGCAATTCAATAGAAAGTTTTCTTAAATGTCCATGAATATATGTTAAATGATAAAGAAATTGAGAGGAGAATTTAGTGAAATTTTGGTTTACTTTATATGCATATATGGTTTGAATGGGTGACTGGGGAGGTTTTCAGATCATGTACTACCCTCAGTTTGGAATTTATGTTTACACACTTACCATGTAGAACTGTATTTCTTTGGCGAAATTAAAAGTATTATTTACATGAATCAAAACTGGTTTTGTGAGGAAGATCAGTTACAATTTGTTGGTTTATTCAAATAGTAGATGCAAATTATCACCAAATGGTAGAATCAGATGCTAAACAAATGGAGGAAGGAGAGAAAATATAAATCTTGGATTAGATACGTAGATTAAATTTCAGAAAGGTATGATTCACAAATTAGATTTTCGGTTTCTCTATCTTATTTTCAATTCTTATCAATCTGGATGATAAAATTTAAGGGTGCATAGAATGACAGAATTTTTTTTAGCAAATTTCTTCAGCTTGTACCAGCTGTGAAAAATTCATATATTAAGTTATTGTTGTTTATGGTGATAAGCCTTAATAATGTGATATAACTATTTGAAAAATCAATTTCAGCTGTGACTGGATAGTACACTGTATATGATATCCAAAAATATCTGCTCTGTGTTTCTATGCTTCTTTAGTCGTATAAAGTAATATTTGAGGATTTTAGCAATATCATTTTATATGAATGAGTATTATATATGATATAACAAAAATGCACTGCTTTACTTTAACACAGTCTTTTTCTGTGTGTGTGTATGTATATACAGTAATACCTCACTTTATGAGGATCCACTTTACAAAACCCCAGGTTTACAAATTTTATTTTATAATAAATATAAAAAGGTTAAACAGCCATTTTGTGTGTGTGGCAATGTCACAACGTGTGGTAATGCTGGTTCTGACACAGCTACACAGCTGCATATAGCAACCAAGTAAAGTGACGGCAAAAAATGTTCATTGCTACTGTGGGAAATTAGTGCTCTGCTTTGAGTTTCCACTTTATGAGCAGTCTCCGGAAACAGATTACCTTGTATATCATGGCATTACTGTGTATATATATATATATATATATATATATATATATATATATATATATATATATATATATATATATAAAGCACAAATGTGGTTGCATGGTAAAAAATTTGCTTCCCATTCCACATGGTTCTTGGGCAAGTGTGTTCTACTATAGCTCTGAACTGACCAAATCCTTGTGAGTGGACATGGTAGATAGAAACTGAAAGAAGGTGGACATATATATAGATTTTCTTTTTGATAACACCTAGAGGAAGGTTCTTCTTTTCTGCTCACCAAAGTGGAATGAAGCTTTGGCCAAGAAGAACTGATTTCATCAGATGGTATACAACAATATATGTGTATATCTAGGTATGTGCGTTTTTGTGTTTGTATGTATCCCCCACCACTGCTTGATAGCTAGTGCTGTTTGTTTATATCCCTGTAATCTAGTGGCTCGGCAAAAGAGGCCAGTCGAATAAGTACTAGACTTAAATATAAAAAATAAGTACAATGGTCCATTTATTCAAGTAAACCTTCCAGGTAGTGCTCCAGCATTGCAACAGTTCAATGACTAGAACAAGTAAGAGATAAAATATATATACTTGTTTGTACATCAATTTTTTTTTTCCATGCTAGCATGTGTTAGAGGAATATATTATTCAGGTATTGTTTTTTATAGCTGGATACCCTTCCTGTTGCTAAGCCATGTTTTACAAATAAGGGATCTTTTATTTCACATGACTTTGACTGTGCTAAGTGAGTGCCTTGGTTGTTGATGGGAGAAGTGACAACAACCACCACCACCACTTGCAGTGAGCAACTTTCATAGAGTGTGAATGTAAACAAATGCACAGACTTATAATATGTGAGCACACACACATTGCAAAGTGGTTAATGTTAGGAAGGGCACCCAGCTATAAAAACCATGCCAAAACAGAGCTTGGTGCAATCCTCTGGCTTACTAGCTCCTGTCAAACCATCTAACTTACTAGCTCCTGTCAAACCATCTAACCTATTCCAGCATGGAAGACAGATGTCAAATGATGATAATGAACACACACACACACACACACACACACACACACACACACACACACACACACACACATGCACACACACACGCACACGCGCGCACACACACACACACACACACACACACAGAGGTTTCTTTCAGTATTTGTCTCCCAAATTCATTCAAAAGGCTTGGGTTGCCCCTGGGTCTAGAGTAGAAGACACTTCCCAACGGTACAATGCAGCAAGACTGAAACTGAAACCACATGTTCAGAAGGTGACCTTCTTAACCACACACCTTTGCCTGTACCCATATTGTGTATTATTATCACCATTTTAAAGTTCATTTTTCTATGCTTTCATGAATTAGACAGAATTTGTTGATGCAAATTTTCCATGGTTAGAGGCCCCTCTTGTTGCTAGCCATTATTTGTTTGTGTAAAATAATATTTAACTCATGGCTGGATTTATTTTCATGGAAGATTGGAAGCAGACAACACTGCTTGTATAATGGTGATGCTTGTTTACAACTATTGCATGTTGTCAAGAGAAGAAGACATTAACACACACACATGCACACTTACATATCTACATGACAGGCTTCTTTCAGATTCTGTCTATCAAATTAACTCATAACCTGAATAATAATAATTTTGACTACTTTTTTTTTTGTTATTATGAAACTCCAGTGTTCTTTTCAAGGTATTAATCAACTAAACCACAATCTTTGATGAAGCCTAATACATTGAATTAACCACATCCAGCCCAAATAGTCTACCTGTTTTATGTTCAAACTGGCCAGATCTTGCCTTTCACACCCACCTTACAATGCCATTCTAAAAATAAACAATCTTTGAAATCTCAAAGCTACAAGATAATCCCTGAGTAATTCAGAGCAATGTGAATAGATAGACATCACACCAGATGGAGTAATCTGAATGCTAACGGGGTATTGTACGATCTTGGTAAAGCTTACAAGAAACGCCCAAACTCCAACCTGGTACATAGCTGGAAACAGCGACTGGAGGTTGACCTATTAAAATATTGCTGTCTTGAAAAGTGGGCAGGGCTCTAAGAGAGTTCCAGACATTTTCACAGACATCTCATAACTATTTAAGAACAATCCTATTTTTGTCTTCCTTTATTAGCTATTTAAATTTATTTCAAATTCCCATCTTTTTACTAGAACTTATCTTTTCCAACAGCTTAAATGTTAATTTGTGATATATATATATATATATATATATATATATATATTTAGGAATGCCAACATGCTCCAGTTATCTTGGTGAGTAACTGAAGTTGATGAGTCAATCATAATTAGCAGCTGACATTTCATTCTGTCTGTCTGTCTCTGATATTTGTATTTGGGTAGCACAACTGAAATATTCTAAGAGCAAATTTGCTGAAGTAAAGGTGACCATGTAAACATCAACTATTGGCTAAGCGTTCTCTTATTATCTGCAGTAATCTATGTTAAAAATCCTTTTCCTTTCCCAAGTAATCTCTTTTACTTTAAGCCTGGGATCAACTGATTTACTTTGATGTTGACAGCCATTTTTGACTTTCCAATGTATAGAGATTGAGACTTTTATACTGAGTGGATGGATATTTTTCTCTGCTGTTCTTATGGCATCCAGCATACACAAATACACACCTTAGCTTCACCACACATACACACCTTAGCTTCACCACACATACACACCTTAGCTTTATTGGAATCAATTACTATCAGAGGCATAAATGAGTTTCTGTGTACGTGGCACATTTATATACTCTTTTACTTGTTTCACTCATTTGACTGTGGCCATGCTGGAGCACCGCCTTTTAGTCAAGCAAATCGACTCTAGGACTTATTCTTTGTAACCCTAGTACTTATTCTATCGGCCTCTTTTGCCGAATTGCTAAGTTACAAGGACGTAAACACACCAGCATCGGTTGTCAAGCGATGTTGGGGGGACAAACACAGGCACACAAACATACACACACACACACACACACACACACACACACATATATATATACATATATACGACGGGCTTCTTTCAGTTTCCGTCTACCAAGTCCACTCAGAAAGCTTTGGTTGGCCCGTGCCCAAGGTGCCACGCAGTGGGACTGAACTTGGAACCATGTGGTTGGTAAGCAAGCTACTTACCACACAGCCACTCTTATGCCTATGTATGTATTGTTTTATTCCTTTCTCTTGTTTTAGTCATTTGATTGTGGCTATGCTGGAGCGCTGTCCTGAAGGGCTTTTTTAGTTGAACAAATCAAACCCAGGACTTATTTCTTAATCCTAATAGTTATTCTCTTGGTCTCTTTAGCTGAACTGCTAAGTTATGGTAACATAAACACAATAACACCAGTTTTCAAATGGTAATGGGGGGGGGACAAACACAGATGCAAAGACAAACACACACACACACACACACACACACACCTTTAAGTCTTTAATATTTAAATTCTTTCAGCTTCAAAGCTGCGGTCATCCTGGGGCACCACCATATATATATAAATATATACAATGGGCTTCTTTCCGTTTCTGTCTACTAAACCGACTCACATAGTTTTTGTTGGCCTGAGGCTATAGTAGAAGACACTTGCCCAAGGTGCCATGCAGTGAAACTGAACCTGGAACCATGTGGTTGGGAAGCAAGCTTCTTACCACACAGCCACGCCTGTACCTATACATAACATCTTTATCATCATCATCACTGTCATCATCTGTTTTCTATGCTGGTATGGATTGGATAGTTTGACTGGAGCTGGCAAATCAGAAGACTATGCCAAGCTCCATTGTCTGCTTTGACATGGTTTCTACAGCTGGATGCTCTTCTCCATGCCAACCACTTTCCAGAGTGTACTGGGTGCTTTTTTGTGGCACCAATTTTTCTATTTAAAGGCTAGCTGGTGATTCAGTTTCTGTGTATTCTTTAATAATATAGTGTGTGTTTGTGAGTGTGTGTAATTTTAGGTACAGACATAGATTTATGGTTGAGACACTTGCTTCACAACCTGGTGTTTCTGAGTTCAATCCTACTGCATTGCATCTTAGGGAAATCTATCCTGTCATAGCTTAGGGTTGACAAAATCCTTGTGAGTGAAATATGGTAAATGGGAACTTAGCTGTCAAATGTCTGTAAGTGTGTGTGTGTGTGTGTGTGTGTGTGTGTGTGTGTGAAGGATTGTGGAATTTGTGCATCGAACAAAAGTAATACCGTGTGGTATTTCAAAACTATGTTTACACCCAAGTCGAATTAGGTTTTGTAGCTTACAAGTCTGATAAAGTAAATACTGGGCAAGTATTGTGGTTAATGCATTTGATTGAAATCCTAGAAGTCTGTACCCTAGCATGACCACAGCTCATTGACTGAAACTTTTAAAAGGATATGTGAATGTATTCATACTCATGCACACCACACGCACACACACACACACACACACACACACACACACACACACACTAATTTTTAATGTACAATTAGTAGAGTACACTTGTGGATGCATGATATGACTGTTTTCCTCCTCATATCACAGCTGATATTCAACCTCTGGAGGAGGGGCAGTTTCCACAGCGTTAACCTTTTCAAATTCCCCAGACAGGTTAATGCAGTTGTTGTTTAGCTTGAACTTCTACTATTTGATGATGTCTTTTGGGAAAACATGGGTGGAGAGAACATTTCAGAGTGCAGTAGTTATGCTATTGTTTAGTGCAGGGTTAAGTGAACGAGGCAGTAGGGATGATATGAAGAGAAGAGATGGGTGTACCAGATGGTACATAGCTTTCTGGTTCCTAGTAAGAATGAAAAAAGAATAGAGGAAGATATAACACATTGCTGGGTTGTGTTAATGATTGAAGATTTGTCAATAAATCAGATGACTTTCTCTTTCTTTCTTTTTTTTTTTTTTGAGAGGATGCAGTCAGATATGTTTGTGTAGCAGCTTTATCATCCCATTAACATGAACAGTACTCTGCTGTGGTATACATTGGTGTTTTATAGCAAGTCAGCAACTGTGCAGAGGGATGTCTCTTGCTGGTGTGATGCTTTATGATGATGCAGATATTACTTTGGTTTAACCATACATAGCTGACATTTAAAATGTGCACCTTCTCATGATAAACCTGGCCTTTTCATTCTTCCTTTGGGGTCAATAAAAGAAGCATGAGTTAAAATACTGAGGTTAATTCAAATGTTGATTGTGTGCCTTTGTTAGGAATGAGTTAAAATCTTACCAAGGTCCTCCTTGCCCTTCATCCTTCTTAGGCTGATAAAATCAAGTACCATTTAAATGTCTGAGTCAATGTTATTGACTTCACTATTCTTCCAAAAGTTTTTCCTTGTGTTTATATATATATATATATATATATATATATATATATATATAAAATAATATTATTGCTAAGGCTCCATTGAAGAAGTAGCTAAAAGCTTCTGTTGTTTAGGTGATCTAATCAGCGATGGAGGTGAGTGAAAGTCTGGCATTCAGAGTAACAACAATTTGGATATAGTTCAAGAAGCTATTAGCTCTGCTGGCAACAAAAGGCTTCTCCCTGTCAGTGAAGGACACTATGAAGCTTATGTATAAAGTTGATGCTATATGGTAATGAGACATGGGCTCTGAAAACAAAGGTTTTTTGAAATTAGAAAGAAATAAGTGAATATACTCCACTGAAAGTGTAATAGTAATGTATACTTTGATAATGGAGTCCAAATGAGCCGAGAGAATTGTTGAATGTAAGAGGAATCAGCGATTGCACTGATGTAGACATGTGGTGCATGTGGAGGATGGCAGCCATACAATGATGTGTTGTTTGCTGAAAGTGAATTGGCATCTGAAGAAGAATGAGATCAAGGAAGATATGGGATGCAGTGGTGAATGCTGATTTCAAAATGTGTTTCACAAAGGAGCTAATAAAGGACTGTAATGATTGGCAGTGTGCAGTGCTGGGAAAGGTCTGACCACATGTATAAGCATGGTGAAATGTTTGTTAGGTTGTGATAGAGGCTGGGATATATGATATACATTGACATTGAACCTTTTGCTTTTGTTCACTGCACTGTGCCCTCCATTTAATGAAGGAAAATTTTAGATCTCTTCCTGTGCAAATCCCTTCTGCAACTATCCACAATTCCCTGTCCCTCTGAGTATAATGTGTGATTGCATTGAATCTGTTTGTAGCTGCCATTGCTATTCTGACTAGCCAGCTCTTATTCTCTCTCTCTCATCAGCAAATACTACTCCTCTGTGCTTTGAACCACCTTCCCTCCTCTCTCTCTCTGGTCACTCATTGACATTCATCACACTCTTACCTCCAACCATTTTCACAACTACGCATCTCTTTCTCTCTCTCTCTCTCTCTCTCTCTCTCATTCTCATCCTCTGTCATACTGTCTTCCAATCACTCTGTTTTCCCTTTTCATACTCTGGCCATGTCTTCAATATCACCCATGCCCATCTTTTGCAATTGCCTTATTTTCTATACACTTTATTGGCCATTGTTCATGAAACAAGTGGTGACAACATTGAGCAGTGAGGATCCTTTTGTCTTGCAGAGTGCAAAGTCCCCTTACAAGTGTTGGTAACTTGATGAAATGTACCCAATACACCCTATTAAGTGGTTTCACAATGAGTGTAGAAAATGTAGGCTTGAGAGGTTATGACAACCACTATAGTGCTGGTGCCATGATAAGATAATCCCACTGCATTCTGTTATGTAGATGGTGTTATGAAGGGCATCCTTCCATAGAACCCAAGCTTTAATGAAATGCACAAATGAGATGTAGTCCCTTAATCCATCTAGGAAGGCAGTAACTTTGAATAAAATGTGACATCTTGCCCTAAGCAATCGAAAGTGATGTAAAAAGTAATAATGGTTGATGCTGCAAATTGCAACAGATGTTTCTAACATTGTTAGCAAAAGAATAGTTATTTTGTTGAGAAAGGATCCAAACTGTCAATAAAATTATCATCATATTTACACCTGCTTTTCCATGCTGGCACGAGTTGAACAGGTAATTTTGGGCCATATCCTCATCTGAAGTTACTCCTTTCCTACTTGGGTTAGTGGCCAACCTTTGCTTAGATGTCTCGTTTTTGATATGTTTTCTATGACCAGATGCTTTTCCTGTCACCTTCCACTTTACAAAATACTGTGTACATTTTATTGTGGCACCCTCAGGAAGACAAAGAGTCCTCTTGGCCCAACATTATCTCCATTCATTTGCCAGTTACTTTATAACTTTATAAAATGTGCTGGCATTTTATCATGTTACCAGCATTAGGGAAGTTGCCTTGTCCTCTCTACTCTATCATTATCTCCATTCATTTCTTAACCACTCACTTGACAGAGTGTCTGGGTGCATTGTCATGTACCTGGTAAAACTAAAGAATCTTCTCCATGTTATGTTGTTTTCATTCAGTTATCACTACTAGAGAGTTGTTTTGTCCCCAGTAGATAAAAGAGTGAGTGATGAAAGATAACCAGAGTGAGAGGGTGATAAAGGAGAGACTACCAGAAGAGAGTGAGGTTGATAGACAGTTACATGAAGATTGTTGGTAAGAAAATTATATATCCAGAAGATCATACTCTCCTCATTTCTTTCCAACCTGTTTAAACCCTTGACATTCACAGCCTATGTCTTGCTATCATGCAACATTGCACTTTGTACACAAACATCATCTGCTGCATACAAAATCTGTCCTCTCTACCTGTATGTCTTTTTTCCCACTGCATGTTCATCCATAGCTTACAATGGAATTCCTGCTTACACATTTTTGCATATCAAGTGCAACTACTTTTCTATTGAGAGTAGGGTTTTGTCTTCATTCCAACCAATTAAAACTTAAGATTTTGCTACCTTTCTATTGAGACCTCTTAATTCTAGGCTTTCCTTTCAAATTTAGAATTTTCTTTCTAAATCTTTGACTGATTCAGATATGTCACTTGTGTGCTGGAGTTAAACTACTCTGTTTTATCTTGGAGAACTTTAATAAACAGAATGCAGCTGAGAACCAACCCCTTACGTACATCAGCTTGCATGTTTAATTTCTGCTTGGCTCTCAAAAACCATTTGTCTGTTCCTAGTTTTCTTAGCAACCACCAAATTACAGAGCTTGGTACTCTGACAAGGCCTTCTCCAGATTATCTACATATAGTGGCTTGCTCTTCTTAGCTATGAACTTTAGCAGTTGTCTCATTAGAAAATGAGTATTAGTTGTACCTTGTCCTGACTCAAATCTGAATTACATCTAATTTAAGCTAATTTTTTTACTGAATTAGATGTGCTTATAACTCTTTATGTTACTTTTGTAACTTGGTCCAAAAATT
Organism: Octopus bimaculoides; assembly: GCF_046866305.1. NCBI lineage: Eukaryota > Metazoa > Mollusca > Cephalopoda > Octopoda > Octopodidae > Octopus > Octopus bimaculoides. The sequence goes on along the minus strand of NC_142936.1, from coordinate 56,751,552 downwards.
TGATGTCTCTATAGTTGCTTCTTTCTGGAGCATCTCCTTTTGTCTTGCACCAGCTGTTAAGAAAACTGCCATGCCAGTCAAAGTGACACTCCCCTGTATTACCTAACTGACTTTGCATGAATCCTATTTGACCAGGTATCTTTAATGCAGTAATCTCTCCACTATCGTGGGTGTTACATTCCAAAACCACCCTGCAGTAGGTGAAAATCCACGAAGTAGAAACAATACTCTATTGTATATATATTTTTATTATTTTTATAATTTGTATATATTTATTTTATTATAAATGCAAAACAACACCATGGAGGAATCAATGTAAGCGTAAATAATAAACCATGATAGGTGAACCACAATATGGTGAGGGATTACTGTATTTCAGTTTCTGTCTCTAAACATGATGGTCTATCTGCTTTCCATCCTTCATTTCATTTTCAAGCCTGCTTTCAAGCCTTGATCACACTTTCTGTTAACCTCAATGGCCGAACCTCTGTTGAGTGTGCTTGGTAGGTCCTCCTGTAGTTGCACATCTATGCTGCTTTGGTACCAGTGAGAGCTGGTGCTCTGCAATTATTCTGACACACCGCTCTCCTACATTTCAATTCACTCTGGTAAAGTGATTTGCTATTTAGAAAACTTCCTATTGCAGAACATGCAAATCTCTTACTTTTAACTTCTCTTACTAAGTACATCTAATGTTTAACTTCTCATGTAGCTACTTGGTATTGCTCTTTGCTCCCACCTTAATTCTTCTCTTTCTAGGCTAGTCCCTTAACTTTTGTGGGTTTGTCTACCATATTGTTTCACTATCATGTTACCTTCCATCTGGGTGGAACCTTGCTTCAGTCACAGTTCTGTTTTTCTGCTCTGTTGCTTATAGCAGGTCATCCTCTATGTTATGTCTCAATCTCATGTCTATCAGTCTGTTGGGTGCTTATGTTATGTGTCGATCATTAGTTTATGTTGAGTGGTATACATTCTTCACCAGGAAACTCCTTGTTCATAAGCAATAACTGGTCCTGTTTCTTGAACATACAGACTATTTGGCTTGTGTCATCTGTAGTTAGTGTTGCAGACAGATCATTTGCATAAAAAATTCTTAGAGGCTTGGATCCCTCCTCATTCTTTGTACATTATCCTCAGCCTTCATATACTCTGGACAAATCATCATAATGTTAACCAACATGTTCATTGAAATGCTAGCAGTGATAATGCAGTTACAGTGTTTGGTGAATAACTTCCTGCACATAATTTTTCTAAGCGTGATTTTCCCAGGTTGCTGGGAAAGAATGTGGTATTTCTGTGGCTGATGCAAATATGTTTGATCTCAAATAGAGTCACAAGTCATGAGTCATCCTGCAAAATATATTATAGAGAATTAGACCTTGTCTTTGCATATCAATCAATTTAGATGTTTGTATCTTTGGTACCTTAGGCACTATCTGGATTTCTAAAGCCCAACCTGCAATTAATTTTGATAGAAAAGTGATAAAAACAAAAATGCATAGAAAATTGTTTCCTTTGCATTTAAATACTTTTTTCTTTTTATCAGAAAATTATTAACTTGCTACAGCTGGTGGTAGTGAAAAAGAGTTACATGTAAGGATTATAAATAAGTAGGATAATATACAATAAGTAAGATCAAAGGCTGAGATGTAAAATTGTCCATATTTTAAAAAATGTCTTAGATAATAATATTCAACTGACATTGTTGAGTTTAGAATCTCACTCTAATATGTTCATCTTTGCATCATCAATGTACTGGTTTTGTTTCACTTTACTTTCCATCACTTATGACTTACATGTATGCTTTTACATGGTGTCATGCTATTAATCTTATTTTTAATTCTCTTTTAAGTATATTATTGAACCATATCAAGTCATAAATACATAATACAAATGGTTTCCTCTATTGAATCTCATTGAGGTGTATGATTCTTCATATTGTATAATTCATTATATTTAGGCAGCTGTACCATGTTTTCTAACATACATATATCTAATTACTTCTTAAATATTTATATACTTTATAATTATTTTCTCCCCCTCCCCCTTTTTGTCACTATAACTGGAATATTTCTATCAATATAATCCTTCAATCAATTGACTTTTCTCCTCTTTGGCAAGGGAGAGAATCATTTGCCAGTGTTTTTTCCTTTTGGTGTTAGTAAGAGGAATAAAACATATATTCATTAATGTGATTAAATTTTCATTCTTTAAAATTTTCTTTTCATCATAGATTTCCTTAATGTTTGCATATAGTTATTTCAGCCTTGCTTGGACATCATCAGTATGAAGCAGTTAATTTCTAATGCATCAAATTACATTATCATTAACTTTATAGAAGAAATAGTAAGGAATATAGGGAAGTATACAATGAAAGTATTTCTTTATAATAAAGGCGTTATTGTTTACAGTTCATTAGTAATATAAGACTCAGCCACTGAGCTGTGAATCAGTACTGGACTGTGGCTCATTTGGTACCAGACCCCACATATACGTAATGATTAAATTATATATAATGCACTTTATTATGTTTTGTTATGTGTGTGTGATCAGCCAGTCAGTGGTAAAAATTGTCTTGTATGAAACTGGTTCTTGGTGCAGAAATGATTGGGGACTGCTGGTATAGGAGATGGAGAAATAGCAACTGTGGAAAAAGTTGAGAATAATCTAAACTTTTTGTCTTTCTGCAAATATTGTCAATACCATCTTTTCTCTTGCAATCTCGACCACCAGGTGAGCTGGCAGAGAGTTATCAGTGTGTTAGAAAAGTTGCTTTGCAGTATTTGTTCTGGTTCTTTACGTTCTGAGTTCAAATCCTGCTGAGGCCAACTTTGCTTTCCATCCTGTTTTGGTGGGTCAGTGAAATAAAGTATCAGTCAAGTTCTGGGATTAATGATATCAACTACTCCTCATCTCCCCCAAATTTCTGGCTTTGTGCCTAAGTCAGAAACATTTGTATCACAAGCATCCATTGGTTGTTTGGCAATGACATTTAACCCCAGTCATTTCTAGTGAAGTATTTATTCCTTAATACATAGGTTCAGGCATCAGTCTACTGCATATGTACACTTGCAGCTATTGCCACTCATTGTTAGTGCTTTACAATTGCTTGGTCAGAACTTTTATATCAAAGTAATCTCTTAGTTAATTGGCTGTTCTCTATGGCAAAGGAGATAATTGTTTTGCCATTTTTTTTTATTAGTGAGTGGAATAAAAATACATTCATTAATATGATTAAATTTGCATTCTTTAATTTATCATCATCATCATCATCATCATCATCGTTTAATGTCTGCTTTCCATGCTAGCATAGGTTGGACGATTTGACTGAGGACTAGCAAGCCAGAAGGCTGCACCAGGCTCAATCTGATCTGGCAGAGTTTCTACAGCTAGATGCCCTTCTTAACGCCAACCACTCCGAAAGTGTAGTGGGTGCTTTTACGTGCCACCGGCACGAGGGCCAGTCACATGGTACTGGCAACGGCCATGCTCAAAAAGGTGTTCTTTATGTGCCACTTGCATGGGAGCCAGTCCAGTGGCACTAAGAGACCTCGATATTATGTAAATAGAGGAATTTATCTGTAAAAATATGTGATACTTATTTGGTAGCCATGATAAAACTCTGAGTTTCGGATGCCGGGGTGGGAACCCACGCCGCTATCTCTTCAGTTATCCGTCCATTGAAAATTCCTGTGAAAAATGACCATTAAACAAAGGAAAATTAATGTGTGGTTGACCGTTATTAAGACAAAAGAGCTATGGCCAGATAACTGAAGAGATGTTGGCGTGGGTTCCCACCCCGGCATCCGAAACTCAGAGTTTTATCATGGCTACCGAATAAGCGTCACATATTTTTAGATATATATATATATATATATGGGGCAACACTTTTTGTAAACAAGCTTTTATTTGGAAGTGTTGAATGTACTTCGTATTTTACAGATATGAAAGTGATATTTCAAACAAAGTATAGCCGTGTAAAACAGCAGAAAGATTACTTCTTGTCTGTAATATATATTTATATATATATAATTGTCATCATCATTATTTAATGTCTATTTTCCATGCTGGCATGGTTTGGATGGTTTGACAGGAACTGGCTAACTGGAAAGTTGCATTAGGCTTCACTCATCTTTTGTGGCGTGGTTTCTATAGCTGGATGTCTTTTCTAATGTGAATTATTTTACAGACCATACTGGGTGATTTTTGCATAGTACCAGAATAGAGGCTCATTTACATGGCACCAGAACAGGTTCTTTTTTACATGGTACCAGCATGGCTGCTTTTACCGTGGTGCTGGCATGTTATGTGTGCATGTGTGTATATATATATATATATATATATATATATATATATATATATATATACCATGGCATGTTATATATATATGATGGACTCTTCTGTTGTTAGGCGACATATGGGGGTTCGACAATTTCTTACCAAACAACCACACGGATGATTTGTTTATAGTGATCAAAATGCTTGTGTAGACATAAGCTAATTCTTTACATCAGATTGACATTACTTGTACAAGTGCAACAGGTGCCACATGTCAGATGTCGAAATGGTTGTGAAGCAACGTGAAATGAAGTGCTTTGCTCAAGAACACAATGCAATGCCCTGTCTGGGAATCAAACCCTGATCTTACAATTGTGAGTGCACCACCTTAACCACTAAGCCATGTGCCTTCAAACACACGCACACACACACACACACACACACACACACACACACACACACACTTGATACAGGCATGGCTTTATTAAGAAGTTCATTTTGCAACCAACCACATGGTTTCGAGCTCAGTCCCTATACATGACATTTTCAGCTTGTATCTTCTACTGTAGCTTCAGGTTGATTTATGCTTTCTGAGTAAATTAGTACATAGAAACTTGTGGAACTCTGCTGCCATAATGAATTTCATCTAACCCATACAAGCTTAGAAAAGTGGACATTAAAACTATGAGGATGTTAAGGATGAATAAACATTCAAACATACAGGGTAGCTTCATACTGTTATTTTATTTAAGGTGATCTGCCATGTAGAGGTCTCCATCACTGATGCTTACATACATAAAAACATGCATTAGATAGGAAAACACTGTTGTTGGGTGATTTACTAACTTTGTCTTTTTTTTTTTTGTTTGGTTTAGTTGTTGATCTTAATCTTGTTAGAAGGTAAAATTCATCTGTCATTTAAAATGTTATTTCCTTATGTACGATGACTATGTTTAACATAATGAATATATTTGACTTGCCTGCATTACTTTTGGGCAATGTAGGTATGCACAATTATAGCATCCTTGTGTTAAGTTATTAAAAGGAGGCTTCCATTAATGTGACACTGTTTTTAATGCCTTGAGAACATAACATACACATCAGTTGTTGTTGCTATTTATATAGTATTTTATTTAAGGAATTCTGTATTTGGAAGCCATGTTTCAAATTTGGATTTGTTGATAATCCCGTTTGGATTCATTCAGTTTTGTATTCCTTTACTCATTTCATTGTTGTTGTTGTGCTTGTTGTTTAGCCCCAATCAGTCCTAATGGAATAAACCTATGGTTAAAAAGGCCTTCAAGTTGTGACCATCCCATGTTTTCTGATATCAAAGACTTGTTGTATTGGTTAATATATATATATTCACCATTATTCAAGCCTTAGAGTTTGATTTGGGACATTGTTCAAGAAGAGTTTTGAAACAAATTGTTTATGTCAGCAATACTGCTGAAATCACTAGCATTTTCCTCTTTCCCTCTGTCTACGCATCTCTCATTCACTATCACTCTCTCTAAATAATCCACTATTCGAGAGAGAGAGAGAGAGAGAGAGAGAGAGAGAGAGAGAGAGAGAGGCTGACAGAAGAGAAAGAAAGCTTACGTAGGCTGAAGAATGAAAACATTTTGATATGATACAAAAGTATTTTTGAACCTTTCCTTCACTGACATTACAACTCTTTAGTCTATTTGTTTCTCTGTTTTCTTTTATCTTTCTTGATCTTTCTTATTTCTTTATTGGCCACAAGGGGCTAAACAGAGAGGGGACAAACAAGGACAGACAAAGTGAATAAGTCGATTAGATTGACCCCAATGCGTAACTGGTACTTAATTTATCGACCCCGAAAAGATGAAAGGCAAAGTTGACCTCGACGGAATTTGAACTCAGGACGTAACGGCAGACGAAATACCGCTAAGCATTTCGCCCGGCGTGCTAACGTTTCTGCTAGCTCACCGCCTTTCTTGATCTTTCTTGACATACAGAAGGATGTGGTTTGAGAGTGATTTGGCTGCTATTTCTCAAAATAAACCTTTCTTGCGAGATGGCAATAATAAACCCTTGATTTATTAAACTAATAGTGTGGGAAGTTTATCTGTTAATGCCAAAAGTTTGTTGCATTGAAGGTAACCCAGGGACAGCTTTGTATTGTTTTTAAAGTAAAAAAAAACTTTAATATAATATGCACTCATCCATAAAATTATATAATTATGAAACAATATGTAAGTTTTATTTACCTTTTTTTGACAGTCTAGTTGAGAAGTATTTTGCTGTGATCATAGGCAGAGATGTGCCACCTGGGTAGGCCTACTCTGAATAAAATAGATCGATAGTAACATTTTCCTTTTATGGCAAAATGTGCACATAATTCAATAAAACTATGAAGGTTACTCTGATTACTATGCATAAAAATGCAAAATATTATACTTTTTTGTAGATTAGGTATGCATAATTCACTCCTTCCTTTCAATCTCTGTATTAAAACTATGCACAGTACTGCTGTTGTACATGTGCTGTATACATTCCTATAACAACATTTTCTTTCTGCACTATAAAGGCAGAAGTAAATCTGCCTACAACTCAGTCACATGCCTGTGTTTCGCTTATTTTTGTGTGTGTTTTACTACATAAACGTCACCAACCGCCTACCCTGCGTAATTACTGGTGGCAAGTGCCTGATCATAGGGTAATGTATTAATCTTTGTTAAGTGTTTGGAGGTAGAGGTGACAGGGAATCCACCAGCTTCTGAAATGTGCACAAATGGAGGTATTAATATTGTCAGTTTGCTTGTAGATGGCTGCGGAAGCAAGCTCCAAGAAAGTGCTTGTAGACAGCTGTGAAAGTTAGCTTCAAGGAACTTAATAATCCGTGTGTGTGTGTGAGTGTTTATCAATGTACATCTTGTTTTTGCAAAATTGTATAGCCTATACTTGTTTGCCATATGTGGAAAATATAAAGGGTTGCCTTCAGGAACAGTATCTTGTAAAATACTGCTCCAAAAAGTCCTACCCATACCAGCATGAAAAAGTAGTCATAAAACCTTGATGTTGATATGTATGTAGTATGGGTGTGTGGTTGAAATTTTTTCACAGCCACATAGTTTTAAGTCCACTCCCACTGTGTGGCACTTTGGGCAAATGTCTTCTATAGTGCTGGGCCAATCAAAACCTTACAAAATGTAGTAGAAGAAAGATGAAAGTAAAAGACAGTCATATATACAGGGTGTGAGGGGTAAATTGTTGTTATTTCATGTTTTTAATTTCGTGCATGTGCATTGTTTTTCATTTTGTTGACTACACAGTATCGTAGGGTCAGTTGGGCACCGTCTGTAAGAAAAAAGGCACCATGATGCAATTCACTCTACCAGAAATTTGGAAATGACATGCTGTACTGCTTGGCATTTGCACTGGAAGTACTAATACGAACAGATAGTGAACACACAGTACAACCGCTGGCTTTATATATCCGCAAAACATGCCAAGAGTGATAAAAATCAAACATCCAGTCAACATCATGGCGTTTGTAGTGATCATTAGTGGTGGTGATGTTATGCCTCCATTCATCTTCCCACATGACCTCACGCTCAACACAGAAGCCTACATCAAGTGCCTGGAGGAGGTAGTGCTGCTCTGAGTCAAGAGGGTGGCTGGTGGAAGACCCTATGTCTGGCCACAGGACTCTGCACCATGTCAGGAGAACTCAGTCATGGCTGTCAGACAATTTCTGCGACCACATCACCCTTAACATCTGACCACCTGACTCCCAAGATTATATATATATATAGTTTTTATAATTTCCCTTTTCTAATAGAAACTGGAAAAAATAAACATAGGACTACAGGTAGAAGAGTAGTTGTGTGCTTCTGGTTAACAAGTTTCATGAGTCACCTATACATCTAAGAGCTTTATATAGGTGCAAAACTAATGGTCACTCTCTGACCAACGATAATTTACAACTTTCTAAGTATTATTGTTCTAATGTTTTAGAATGTACTTCATTTTGGATTTATGAACTACTGGCTGATTATATATTTATACTTGTTTATGGTATATTTATACCTAACACGAAATTTTTCAACTATTTATATATATATAAATTCACATAAAAGTACTGGTGCTACATAAAAAGCACTCAGTACACTCTGTGGAGGTTGGCATTAGGATGGGCATCCAATCCTAGAAACCATGCCAGAACAGACAATGGAGTCTGGTGTGGTCTTTAGCTTTACCAGCTTCGGTCAAACTGTCCAACCTATGTCAGCATGGAAAACAGATGTTAGATGATGATGATGATGATGATATATATAGTCTATTATCTATTATGTTTTATATACACTCATACTCTTATGTTTTTCTCTAACAAACAACCCTTTGTTCTGCATTTCAAGCCTTCAGGCTGTATATACTAAAAGATCCTGGTGAAATTGTTGTAATATTCCTGGAAATTTATTGTCATCCTCTGTTGTTTGGGAAAGAAAAGGCAAAGATTTACAGGTTTATTTGATTCAGTATTGTTGTTAATATTTGTTTTATATTTTCATCTGAAATATGTTAAATGTGTTATATCTAACAAATAGTTCTTTCTCTCTCACAAAGCCTATTATGATTAATTTTCTCAGGTCTGTTACATGTGTGTGTGTGTGTGTGTGTGTGTGTGTGTGTGTGTGTGTGTTTTAAACAAAATTGTAAAAGCTTATTTATGAATTTGATTTTGAGGAATTTTGGTTTTTTTCTTTCTTTTTTTTTTTTTTTGGTGAGTTGTGAAAAACTGCATGCTAGGATAAAGCAAAAAAAATTAGGTGAGGTTTAAGTACAAATGTGTGTGTGTGAAATATATATATAAAAAAAAGAATTAAAAAAGTCCCTTAATAGCAAAATACTGAAATTATGCTCTAGAGGAATAAAATTTAAGATTAGTTTGGAAAGCAACTCCTACATTTGGCATTATTGCAAATGGAAAAAAAAAAAAATTCTTTTGCTTTTGATGTGCATAGAAATAGAGGAGATGGTAAATGAGCATTCATTAAGACAACTTTTAGGAGTGACAAAACCCTAGTTTTCATCAGAACATATTTAACAGAATGTAGGGTAGTGGAAGTCTTATCTGCACTTCTCTGCTACTTTGTTAGTAAGACAAGGAAGATAAACTCTGAGGACGTTTATTCTGAGAGAAAAAAACCCCCAAGAAACTGTGGTAGTTGGTTATAAGGCAGTTCTGATAGACTGGATTTCTGGCTGATTCCTGCAGCTGGCAATTGATATAAGTCATCTTAGGTCATCCATGCCATTAGATCTGTCTTCTTCACAGTGGAGATAGTGGATCTGGGAAATGTGCATCTTTAACACAACTTTAAAATTTTATAGTACAGTTGTTTTCTCCTGTGGATTATGGTTCCTGGATTTCAAGGATAGCTGATTTCCTTGTTGGGTTCAGGGTGTCATGTCTGTGACAATGAGTTGTCTCCCTTGGCTTTGTTTGGCTGATTTAATCATTGTTCAGCTATGTTTGTCTCTTCTTGTTACAAACAGTTTTAATTACTTGAAGACCATTAAACTATATTCCGTTGAGCCGGCTAATAATGATGTTTTTTCTCTTTTATTTTTTTAGTGTTATATCAACAATTTTTTTTCTTATTGTTGAGGGGAGAGGGATTATGGCTATTTGGAGACATTTGGAGCAATTGTTTTTACAGCTGGATGCCCTATCTACTGGGAGCCATTCAACTGTGAACTTAAAAATTAAATAAGTTTACTTCTTGCTTCAAACCAACTAAGCTGTGCTGGTATAGAAAAATAATATAGAACTGTTTAAATAAACTAAAAGTAGTAAATACCATACTTATATTAAGAGAAGCCTTATATCAGAAACATTCTTTAGAAATAATCATTGATGCTTTTATGTACAGAACCCGAGATTAGGCCATGAGCCTTAAGGTGAGATGTTTTAGTAGTTTATTAATTTTCTTTGTAAAGTATTAACTGAAAACAAATTATTACCAAGTTCAGTAGCAATTTGTCAATTTTCCAAGGTTTGTAACTGGTTGTGAATATATCCATGGGGATCAAATTGAGCAAAACATTTCAGAAAGATTGCCTTGTTTACTTTAATGGTTCTTTTTCTTAGAAAGACTTTGTTTCATCATGCATTCAAAGAAAATAAATGTTAAAATTGAAGTTAACATGAGATGTTGTTTAGTATTTTTTTTTCTCTTTTTTCAGTGTTTTTTTAACAAATATAGTTTATGTTGTGTTTTTTTTTTCATGCATATGTTTTAGTTAAGATGGATGAAAATTTTTGATTGGACCAAACATCGTCAGTTTTGTGAGTTTAATAGAGTATTAGCCAAAATATTTTTAATTGGAAGAAATATTAGTCAGTTTACTCAACATGAATCATACTTATGAAAATAATAAATACTACAACCCCAATTATCAACATTTTTTAATGAATCACTTAAAAACATTGATTTAGGCTTAAAATTGTTTTAGATAGGTTGGAATCTCAATTGGCTTAAAGAATACTTGTTACAGCAGTGTATTTTTATTTAGCACTTTAATAGTTCTCTTTTCATATTAGCACCAACAAGGTCAGTAAATGTTTAATTCATGGTTAGACAGGTTGTTTGCGTCCGTTGTGCTTGCTTTGCTTTTGGTGCTATAAAGTATGTTTTCTTTGCTGAATCAGAGAATGTAACTTGAAATCACTAAGTAGGGTTAAATTTTAGTCAAGTGTAATTTAGTTGCTTTTAAAACCTCTCTTCTACTTTTAATTCTCTCTTCTTACTAAGATAATTAGAAGGAGAAAAAAAAAATAATGCAATTAGAATTCTTGACAGAGATAATTAAGTTGTGTGCATTGTTGTAGCCTTATATGGATTGTATGACAATTATTACTACAAACATTATCAGTCTATATGGGAATTTTGAAATTTTAGCTATTTCTGTTTAAAAACCCTTAGAAAATTGTTCCATTGTTACGAAGTCTTTCAATGTGAGGTATTGTGCTTTAAAATTGGATTTCAATGTCGTTTTGTGTTTTTTTTACTTGAATCTTGTATGTGAGGGTTACAGGATGTAAGTAATTAATAAGAGGATTACTGACTTTAAACCTGTCACTGCCATATGAGTGATACCGCTTGCAAACATAAAGTGGTACAGATAAGAATAAAAGTAACAGATGTTTGTATATTTGTCTTGATCTTGTGATTCAGGAAGAAACATAGAACAATGACCTTTTAAAGACAAGTGCAATTAGCTTTCTTTTTATTTATTTCTGTGTTCATCATTGAACCATGAAAAGAACTACCAACATATTTATTTTACTAATTGAAGGCTCAGCAAATATAAGACATTGACCAGTTTTATAGTTAAGTCAGGCAAGGAATTATGAAAGGTATAAAATTAAGGAAGTACCATAAATTGGAGGTACCCAGCATTGAGGCTAATTGAAATTCAACTCATTTATGTTCACCATATCAATAAAAAATGCTAAATGCCATAATAATATTTAGTGGTTTGTTCATTACATACAATATTGAAATATTTCCATGGAATATATCAGTAATAAACTGACCAAATTGATAATGTACATTTGCTACAAAAATTGGCCTTGTTTCTTTCTCAAATGAAATCAAAAGTGTATCTTTTCATTTTTAGATTAGTTTTTATTTCAACAAATTTTTCTTCAATTATTTGACCCTGAAGAATATGATTAATTACTGTATTACTGATATATATTTTGATGTGAAATTGGAAAGACAACCTCAACCTTAGCAGAGTTTCTACCTCAAAATCATCATGTACTGAAATACTAACTTCAAATTATCTCTGTGTTACTTCTCTGTGCTTACTGGTAACTCTACTTCTATAATAATGTTGATAATAATTTCTCATATTGAAATAAGATCATTGATTTAAAAGACAAAGACAGTAGTGATTCATACATCACTAATATTTATTTATTGACCTCAGAGGAAGGAATGGCAAAGTTGACTAAAACAAAATTTGAGTTTGTTAGAGGTGGAGGGGGGGGGGGCTAATATTAATGACTTTTGTAGACCTTTGCAGACTGATGATAACAGTATGGTTGATGTTCAGCTGAAATGTCTATAGGAAATAACGTGGGTAGAGAGCAAATTCTAGAGCATAGCTATTTTAAGAAGAAGGATTGGAACAAAGTATTTATGGCAGGATCTGGAGATTGACGCAGCAGGAGTAACAAGAGGAGGTGGCAAGTGTGTTGGATATGCCTGGGTGGAGTGGATATGTAATTTAGCCTTATTCATAAGAGTAGTTGCTGTTGTAGTAAATGTTTTGTTTTGTTTCTTACAAATATAATGATCAGTATATTAACTATAGTAGGTGCAGACATAGTTGTGTGATTAAGAATTTTGCTTTTAAAACATTTCAGATTCTGTCACATTGTGCATCACCTTTGGCTTGTCTTCTACTGTAGGCCTGAGCTGACTAATGCTTTGTGAGTGATAGTAGATGGAAACTGTATGAAGTCAGCCATGAATGTGTGTGTGTGTGTGTGTGTGTGTGTGTGTGTGTGTGTGTGTGTGTGACTAGTATAAAAAGCACTGAGTCACAAGTAGGGAAGTTTTTCATTTTCTATGTCAAATCATCCACTAGCTCAGTGCTTTTGAAGATGTGTAAAATAAGTAATCCCCTGAAAATTTACAAAGGTTAGTGACATGAAGAGCATCCAGTTGTAAAACAATACAGCAATAATATATGTTTATCTAACTCATGCTAGCATAGAAAAACAGACGTAAGAACAAATTCGAAAATATTCTATTGCTGATTGTCTTTAGATGATGATGTGGTAGACAAGTTTTTATTTGAATGAGTAAAGCATTCTCAATTGAATTGATTCTGGTAAATTATGGATAGTTGGAAAGCAAAGTTAGAACTGTAAGAATGTGAACATTATAATGACACATGAAACCTATTTACGTAAAACATTTAGCTTTCTGTTCTATTGTCTCAGCTATCTCTTTCACTCTAAAATATTTTGTTACCTAGGTCTTTTAGGTGTGAAGACGAATGAGATTGTGTGATGTTGATACCTATCTCAAGAGTATTAGCAAAATAAATGAAGTGGGGGCCATTGAGAATTGAAACTTGATTGTAGTATCACTGCTGTAGAACAATCTAAGCTGTTTGTTTATGTTTCATATGAAAAGGCCAATTATTTTCATCTGATATTAGGGTTATTGTAACTTTGTTTTTCTTCCTTATTTCACCTAATCACATGCTGAAATAGGTTTCTAATTGTCAGTATAATAGCTTTTCAGAAATGACTCTGTTCTCTGGAACTGAATCATACGGTACATGTTACATCTTGCTCTGACCATCAGTTTCTCATCAGATTTTCTTTTGTTTTATTTGTTGTTTCATATGGAAAACATATATACCAGTTATGTCAACACACATGCACTCTCACTCATATACACCAAGGGGAGGTCCACAATGTTTTTTTGAGGTGGAGCACACCAGTTACTTGATGTGTCTCAGTAGGCAGGATGTGCATATTCTTCAAATTGTTGTTTTCGTTTTTGTTTATTGTATATTTTCTGTCTTCCCCCCTCCCCTCTTTTCTTTCATTACAACATACTGAACTGAAAACAGAGGTATCTTTCTGCTAATCTACTTTAAAAGCAGATCTGATGTGTTATTTTTATTGCTGTCTCTACTGGTATGAAGCATGGTGGCATGATAGACTAACAGCGTATGTCTGTTTGAACTTCCTGTTAACTTCCACTTCTCTCTGTTGTCTGTAGGCTGCAAGAATCTGTTTTTTAATTACCAATCACCAATTACTTTGCTTTATGCAATTTTCTATATTTTACTGATATGCATTGCGCATTTGCATATGATACTTGTGTGTGTGTTTACTTATAGTGTTGCTGCCTTGTAAAGCCACCTGATCACTGTTATTGTGCTTGTTCACATATATACCAATGCTATGTTTATCTTGAACATTCATAGGACTAGACCACATTTCAGGGCAATGACTGCTACTTTTTAGTGTCAGGAGCCGTCGTCATCATCATTTAACATCCATGTTCCACGCTGGCACGGGTTAGATGGTTTGACAAGGATCCAATAAGTCAAGGAGACCAGCAGTTTCAACTCTCAATTCAGCTGCAGGCAGCATTTCTGTATGATTAAAAAGTTCACTTCACAACCATGTCAGTTCCATGTTTGGCCCTACACCATGACACGTTGAGTGAGTGCCTTCTGTTGTAGCCTTGGGTTGACCAAATTCTTTGGAATTTGATTGATGGAAAATGTGTGAAAAGTCTGTTGTGTGCGTGCGTGTGTGTGTGTGTGTGTGAAATTGTGTGATCCTTCGTTGATTTATATCAGAATAGAATATAACTATCTGCAAGAAAAAATATGAATAAATAACACAGTGCTTTACCAATGTAGCTCCTTGCATTGAATTAGACACTCCCTATTTACTCTCAGAGTCAGATATGCAGTGAACCAGAGATTGGCTTGTTGGAAATCTGTGTAGAACAATGCTATTGCTCACTAATTGTGGTATAAAGTAAATAAATAAATATATAAATAAATAAACTCAGGGAGAGAGCTGGTTACAAAACAAATAATGTGCTTTTCCTAGGTTGTGTACACCATCATGGGGAGGGAAAAACAAACAGAAACAACAATAGTGAAGATGGTGGTCATGACGGCGGCGGCAACGGTGGTGGTAATTTGTAATTCTCACTTTCTCCTCCCCTAAATTTATTCACAGCTCAGTGATTTGTACTACTTTGTCAGCCATGTTGTTGATATTCATTACAGAATAAATAGCCAATCTGCTGTCCTTGCTAGCAATCTAGGTCATGTAAACAATCAGTGTGCTGTAAATGGTTGCTGAAATTTATCAAGCAGATACTTTTCTTCAAACTTTTATGGTTTTCTTACAAGAAAACATTGATTTTACTTTTGCTGCCTTATGCATTTTTCTCCATTACTTTTTTAGAAATCTTGTTCAAATGATCTCTTAAGATGTACGAGCATTTCATTAAATTCTGTTTATATCTGTTTACTAATAATACTAATATATATTTAATTCTCCAAACTTACATTTGTTTTTTTTTTTTATTCAGGTAAACTTATCTTTTCAAGAATTCTGTTTTAATTTTGGATACAATTAGAACTGATGTCTCTTTATTATTTTCAAGTAAGTATGAATCAGATAAAAATATTAGTTATTTTTTGATAATTCCTGTTGTCATTTATGTTTATCATCACTGGGGAACTCTTAAAATTTATTTCTATTTATTTCTAAAATTTCATCTATGTTTAAACTGACAAAACCATCACAGTCACTAACTCGGCCTCTAGCCTGAGCATTTTGCTGAATTCTGTTTCGTGGATAATTTGTTGTGCACACAATAAAACACCACCTTCCTAGTCATTCTGCAACCTGTGTTTATAATCACCATATATGTACATTGCTGTCATATATGGAAATTTTTTACTATATGTTTGTATCTGGTATTCTAGCCAAAATTCTTAAACAGTGTGCTCTTAAGATGGACTGTGATAATCAGCAAACTTTTAGTTTTGTTTTTTCTCTCTTGGGTGTTTATTTTGACACTAGAGCACCTGAGCCATCAATAATGATGGAGATATTGTTAAAAAAGTTACTTGATGCAAGTTGTTTATTAGAGAATGAGGAAGTAAATAAAAATGGCCAAATTACAGGAAAATAAGAAAATTCTATTTATCACTTTTAAAATACTATACAGGCATGATTTGCAGCAGCAGTTCATGAAGAACAACATTTCTTGTGCAGATATGAGAAGGCACTAACACACCTTGGCCTTCTGAATTTTCAGTCTATAATTTCAAAGTGTTCCTAACTCTAACCCAGATCAAGTCATTTCAAAGCATAGACTATAGATACTGCAGTTGACCACATGCCAAAGTAGCATCATAAATTCCTTACGACTGTTGTGATGCTGGGCGAATCATCTGAATTTATGAACATTCAAAACTTTATGAGACAACGAAGATAGCAGAATGAACTTCTGATAACAAAAACTAAACAGAACTCCAGCAAGTCAATGGAGATCTTGTTTGAAAATTTAGAGAGAGAGAGATTTTTTATTGGTCTTGGTGGAAAAAAATCAAATCAGACTTAACTATCATTGTTCTTATAGTATGGCAGTAACTTACCTCAAAAGAACTGTTTGGGCTACGATAATAGTAAAGAAATTTCTTATCAGTGTTGCAATGCACTGCAAATCACTAAAATTTATGAATATTCAGACAATAGTTAAGCATTAAGAAAGCAGAACGAGCTTTCAAATACAAAAGACAAACAGAACAACTAAACAGAGACACTGTTGCAGTAAAAAAGTTGAAACACTGTTGGATGATTTAGAAAATTTCAAGCAATTTCATTAAAGCAGTATGAGACAAATGCAAAAAATAAAACAGAATGACACCAGTTTGTGTTGAATGATTTAGAAAGAAAATCTTATAAAGCGGAACAAATTCAATGGATTCAAACACTAAAGTGTGACTCACAAAAAGAAGTATGTATATATATATGTGTGTGTATATTACACATACATACATACATACATGAAGACACATAATATATCATATATATATATATTGGTATGGAAACCTTTAACAATGTGGCCCGTTTTAGCCTAAAGCGCTCCTCTTGCAACATGTATGAGATAATGGAAATAATTCCAAATGATTATATTATTTTGAATCTTCCATTTCTCAGTGATCACCAGCATCATTTCTATTGAGTTAGATCCCTTAGAAAATGCAATGGACTTTTCTTTTTTTTTTTGTAAACTTAGGTTTGATTAAAATTGTTTATCTTTGATGTCAATAAAAAAAAAACCTTGACTGTTTCTTGCATTAGAATCTGCTGGCAAACTCTCTTGTCTTTTGGCTCCACCCAACCCTAATAAGCTTGATCACAAGCTTCTATCAGATGCCTCCACCTTAGCATGTGTTGAAAAGACCCGTCTTCAGCCTCAGGGCTGAAAATCTCATTAATTATTTTCCTTCTTGACACTAATGACCTATTCGCTGCCATCTCTAATCACATGAACACTTACGTAGATGACACCCCACTTACACTTCTCTCTCTCTTTTGTAATCAGATATCTTCATGAAACATTAATTCCTCTTGGCAGATGTACATATTCTCTAAGAACAGAGACCTTAAAAATAACCTGCAACTGTGATATTACAACTTTGTTATTCAATAGCACAAATCATAGACATCATAGCTTTTAAGAAAACTTACCTACAGCACTATACACTCAACTGTTTTTGCAAAGCATAGCACCCAATTAAAACAGTTTTATCCTGTGTAAGAATAAGGGCTCATTATTAATTTCATGACTTCTTAAGACACCTAAATACAATATCCCCAAATTACCAAGATTGGGGTTTCTTTTTCATGGTCTGGAAATATTTATGTCCTGATTGGTTACTGACAAAATATATTGTAGAAGTTCACCCTTTTTCCTGGAGTAAATTTCTTACATCATGGATGAATCTCTTGATTCATTCTCTTACATTCTGGATCCTGTTTATGAAAAACACCATCTGTTTAATAGACAAACTATTATTCACCAACTCTCATCAGCCACCCCACCCATTAAGGTATTGTCTGCTCCTCTACTACTACCACAAATATCTCAACTCCTTCAAATTTGTTGATTGTATGTAACAAGCTAAATAAACCAACTCCTTTCACTCCATGCTATCTTCCACCACTGTGTGCATCATATCATACCTCAGACTCAATATTCTACCTTTTCAGAATTACATCCATCTGGAACACCCCTACCACTTTGTTTCTCTTTAATAACAGTTCCGAAAGCTTGTAACTGAGCATTAAGCAGTATCCAAGCTCTGTTTTACCCCAGTGTAGCAAAGCCTAGGAAATCTATAGATATTGCCTCAACTCATTAGAATAAATGGTGTTTAAAGTAAAAAAGAATCACATTCTCTTTTCCAGTATTTTGTAATGTGATATTTTTCTGGTTAAAAAAAAAAAGTAAAGACCTCTCCCCTTTTCGGTCATGAATGACCATAAGGTTGCACTTAGAAAGTTATGCATCAATGCACAAGTCTGGTCAAGGATGCATACCAGCTTCCCCTCCCCCTGCCACAGATGTTATCCAAGGGAAAGGCAGAGGCTGATACAGTTTGGCACCAGTGGTGTTGCGACTCATTTCTACAGCTGAGTGAACTGGAACAACATGAAATAATGTGTCTTGCTCAAGGACACAACACACAGCCTTGTCCGAGAATCGAACTCACTACCTCATGATTGTGAACCTGATGCTCTAACCAGTGAGTAGTTTTCTAACTTGTATTAATGTGACAGTTTATTGTTTCTATACTTGACAGAATTTCTATTTATGATATAAAATAAGAATCAAAGAGGTCCATAAATAGAAAATAGTTGAGAACCTCTGATGTAGAGGCTTCACTGGAGCAAACATGGTTGACTAACAAATGGTTAGTTTAGTCTTCATGTGGGACACTGAATTACCAGGTGTTAAAAGAAATGTAGAAATGAAACTATGCACATCAGTTTGTTTCATATTAATATCCAATCTGATGTTGCGTCTGTCCACTTTTAAACCGGCTGCCCAGTGTAATAACTTGCACCTTGAAAATTTAATAAAGAAATTGAGTTTGTGTGTGTGTGTGTGTGTGTGTGTGTGTGTGTATGTGTGTGAGAGAGAGAGAGAGTGCTGAATCACTGTTAATAGAGCTGTTCTTTTTGCTTGTGCTACCTTACTGCTTCTTCTCCTCAATCGTACATACCATCAGGTCTGTATCAGCTACTTGAATGTCAAGTCACTTCAAAGTTGTTTTCAAGTTCCTAATATCTAAATAGTAAATGCCATCTTGGTACCGACTCCTGCATGTACTGTAATATTGTTGTTAATGCTTTGCAGGACTTGTATCATCATCCATCCATCCATCCATGTGCATATATACATACATACATACATACATACATACATACATACATACATACATACATACAAACTTTTCTACAGGTTTATGGCATGAGTGTTTATATTATCAAATGTTTTATCATGGTTATAATTTATATTAATTCACCTTTAGCTTAATTTCTCATGTAAGACCTGCTCAGTTGATTACATATTTTTTTTAACCATTAGATCTAGGAATATATATATATTTACTGTGAAATATCATTATACTCTGAGAATGAAAATTATTTCCGGTTTTACAAACTGATATAATATAACCGGTGATTGTATTGAATAGTGATCTTTCTGTCAATGTTAAAATTCTTCATTTGATACTTTATCTTGTCGTTGTCTCTTACCTTGTCCTCACTTTCCGAATAAAGTTTAATCCTTTTGCTACCGTTAAAATACACTGTCTTTGTTTCAATTATTTTGGAAATAAAGAAAAATTCATCACAACTTGGTTATTATGTAGCTAGTGGCTGGAACATAAATTAGCATGGCATTTTGATGGAAGCTTTTAACTTAGATTGCTTTATAGCAGAAAGTTAGTATCAAAGACTTATGGATAGTCTCTGGTGTGTTGTTATGACGGTGATTAAACTGTTTTATACTCCTTCATGGTCCCTATCACCTGCAGTGTGGATCATATTAAACTTCTTGCTTCACATTTCATCTGTATCACACTAGTTATCAGTTGTGTTGTACTCTTATATCTTTTACTTGTTTCAGTCATTAGACTGTGGCCATGCTGGGGCACCACCTTGAGGAATTTTAGGTGAACTAATTGACTCTAGTACTCATTATCTTTTTAACCCGGTACATATTCTATCCATCTCTTTTGCCAAAGCATTAAACTATGGGGACATAAACACACCAACACAGGTTGTCAAGAGGCAGTGGTATACACACACACACACAATGGGCTTCTTTCTGCCAAATCCTCTCACAAGGTTTTGGCTGACCCAAGGCTATAATAGAAGATGCTTGCCCAAGCTGCCACACAGTGGGAGTGAACCCAGAACCATGCGGTTGGGAAGCAAACTTCTTAAGTTAATTTTGAGAAGTTTCAAAGTAAACCTTTGCATTTGGAGAAACTTAAATTTATTAAATAGCTTCAGTTTTTGTTAATATTTTTAATATAACTTCAGAAATTATTGACAAAATTGCCTTTAAAAAATAAATGGATAAAACCATAAACATGTTTCTACTTTGTAACATCACTTCAACTAGTTGCTTATTGTTTATTGTTTGCGTTTCTATCTCTGTATCTCCATAGATATAATCTCTTTGAAGATTCATTATTGTTTCCGGGTATCAAGCTATAATTGTGAGTCACTGATACTGGAGGATGTGGGTCTTTTTTCATGACTCTTAAATAGTCCTTAACTAAATAACTGCTAGCAAAATGCAAAGTAATATTGCAGCTGCAAAGTAGACAGGAATCTGTTTACATTCCTCTTGAGTTTTTATTGTAGTTTTGTCTTAACATTGGTATTTCAGGAACTATGTTGCTCATTTTTCTTTCTTTTTTTTTCTTTTGCATGTCTATTCTCAATTGTCTATATGATAAACTTGAATTTGACAATTTTGTTGAGATGAAGTGTATTTCTTCAGCCTTGCTCTATTATGGGAACTCGAATTAATAGCAGTCACAGAGATTGTGCATGTGTGTGTGTGTGTTATAATTAGATTTAACAAGACATGAGATGCAGGGAGGGAAGATAGATCTGGCTGAAGCAAGTGTGTAGTTGGAATTAAAGGGAGATAAAACAATAACAAAAGAACTGAGGGTCTAATGTATGCTGTATGAAAGTGTGGCAACCGTTTCAGTGAAGATATACAAGATTGAATAATGAGCAAATTTTGTAAATTAATGATTGATTGTAGATGAGAATTTGTGTTGGGTTGAGTCTGGTTTTTCAATAATGACATTGGACCAGATATTTTGGGAGTGGTGACAGTTAGTTAATCCACGCTCAGTAATTGACTGATACCTGTTTTTCTCACTCATGGGGAATAAGTCAACCTTAGCAAGGTTTGAACTGAGTGCATTAAGATACATATTTAAATTCTCACAAAACATTCAATCTGCCACTCTTCTGTTTCTGCCAACGTTTCCTAATAATTTAATAATCTGTAACAATAGTTTTTATTGTTTGAACAAATCTTATATGCTGACATAATCTTTGGCTATGAATTGTCTTTGAAACTGAATAGTTGAATAGTCAAAAGCATGTCTACAATTGGTTCTCTGTTATTGTAGAACTGTACAGGAATGTCAAAGCCTTATAGAATCAGAGTTAGAAAAGTAGATTTGAAATTGCTGCTTTTTGGACTTATTTTACTCTAGTCTTGCATACTTGTTTACTATCATTACAAAGATTTTTCAAAATATTGTTATTGAGTGCTTGATTTCCATGTTATCTACACACAAGCATGGCTTTTGATAATATCACATGCTGTATCTTAGGTCTCTAGTTTTAAATGCTGGATAATGACTGAAAGAGTGCAGTTGTGAATACAACTGACCAAAATGGGGTTCCTCTGAAGGTTTCTGGAGCAATGTTACTCAACAGGTTACATAACTCAGAGGTCAGGGAATCTCTCCAGGTCAAGTCACAACCTCTCCACATTGAGAGGTCATAGCTCTGATACTATGCAGACATGTGATTAAAATGTCGTAGGAAAGAATCACAAGACGGATTCTTCAAGTTGAGCCAACCTGCAGGAAATCTTGGGAGAGACCAAGAACAGGATGGTTGGATAATATCACTAGTTTCAGTTGGTCATGCTTGGGATTCAGCTGGAAAGTGTAATGGCAGTTGCTTCTGATAGGACCATATGGAAGAAATGCCTGAAGACTCTACTCCTGTGACCCTCCCAAGAACAGTGGAAAAGATGGGTGGAGGGATGACTGTATCTTTGGGTTGACACAAATCCAAGGCCAGCATTGTCATTTTCATTAAAGACCTCTATCTCTACCACTACCAGAAAAATCTCACTCATTCTTAATGTTTGCTGGCCTTGAATCAAAACTTTGAGCTGTTATCTTTTCTTAAGAAATACAATATCATATATGTTTCTAGTAAAGTAGTGAGAATCAAAATGATCATGGTATAGACAGTTAGTTAGGTTCAGAGCATGAACATGGTTTGTATAGATAACACAAAGTAGATGATGGTCAATGAATAAAGTTTATTATTCAGCATAGGCAATGCATTTTGCATGATATTCAATTAGAAATTCCGATAAGATAGACTGGCACTACACAACTCCAGTAAATAGCATCAAAAGTTGCTAATCTGCATATATATATATATATATATATATATATATATATATATATATATATATATATATACACACACACACACACACACACACACACATACATCTGCATATATATATATATATATATATATATATATATATATATCTGTGTGTGCATTACATTAAGTAAGTTAATTTTCCACCGAGTCACTAACACTTGACCTTAACCTACAAACTGCCAAAGGAGAGAGCCATTAGTTTGAAACACTATATTAAACAATCCTAGTTTTCATTGGTTTAGGTTTTTCCTTTTTCATAAACAAATGCACAGTTTATAAATGTGTGAGATGCTAATTGACATGACTTTAATACTTTCATGATGAAATATAAAGTCTACATGCTATTGAAGACTATAATTCAGATATTTGATCCAGCACTAGAACTTTGGTCTTTTCTCTCTGTCTACACAACAGTTTCTCTCAAAACCTTTGATATTTCAGCAACTGGCGTTGTGGTGGTGTACAGCTACACCCACCAGTAGATTTTAGCTATTCATTCATCTCAGCACTCCAGGCTTTATCCTATGCTTGCTTTGAGAGCACTGTTAAGTCTAAACTTGTAATTTGATATGGGATATATGCACACAGTGGAACAAGCTTCTTCTTATTTTGAATAGAATTGTTGAGGATATATTGTATCAGTGATGCATTTGATTTGGTTTTCGTTGTGATCCCTAATATTCAATCATGTGAAGTGTCAGAATCAAGAACCAAATTGATAGAATAAGTTGTAGTTGACAATGATAACAGAGGCCATTGGCTTACGTCAGCATTCCTGCAAGTATCTTTCCTTGATAACTAACAGATCTAATCTATAATGATAGCCAAAGAGCCTCAGTGAAACCTCATGTAAAAATTCTCGACTAAAACGAAAATGTCTTTCTTTGCCACAAAACAATCTCTTTAAGGAAATACTCAAAAGACCCCAGAATATAGCTGGTATTTATTAATGCTTGAAAGGCTTTACTGATCCTGGTAAGGAAGCTCCTTATCTAGATGTCAAGAAATATCTAGTTGACATTTCATAAATCATAGTCTCAAATAATTATAGGTGCAAGCGTGGCTGTGTGGTAAGAATTTTGCTTCCCGACCACATGGTTCTGGCTTCAGTCCCAATGCGTGACATCTTGGGCAGTTATCTTCTACTACAGCCCCAGACCAACAAAAGCCTTGCAAGTGGATTTGGTTAACAGAAACTGAAAGAAGCCTGTTATGTATGTGTGTGTGTGTGTGTGTGTGTTACTTTCTCCTTGCTTTGACCTATGATAGTTGTAAACGAGTGTCACTTTCATGTAAGTGGTGTCCTTCATTTTCAGTCTTCCATGTAAAACATGTCTGGTCATGGAAAAATATTACCCTGGTAACAGATGAGGGTTGGCAGCAGGAAGAGCATCCGACCCATAGAAAATCCTCCCCAACAAATTGCATCTGGCCCATGCAAGCATGGAAAAGTGGATGTTAAAACAATGATGATGATGATGACTTATAAAGAGGCCTCCTACTTGTAACATACTGTCATGATTCAAGCACTATCTTACTCTGTCTTAACACTTTAGATATTAAAATGTTTTATTGGTATTATAAGAAAACACTTTGTCTTGAAGAAGTGTTTGCAAAGTACTGACTGACTGACTGTAAAACAACATGAGTTGCAGGTTATATTGATGAAAAAAGGAACATAATTGTCTCATCATTGTAATGAAGCAGTTCTTTCATTTCTGTTTTTACTGATGCTTACCATTATTTGTGGAACTGTCTGTGTTAGTATAATGATGTTCAGCTCTTCATATTGCTTCTGTGTCACCTGTCTATATCATATTTAGTGACCATTCTTTACACTATCTCAATAATACACATCCCATTGAAAAAAAATTCATCACTATAGTTACTTGATGATATGTAACTACACAGTTTTAGGGGTAGGCATGGCTGTGTGGTAAGTAGTTTGCTTCCCAGCCGCATGGTTCTGGGTTCAGTTCTACTGCAGACCACCTTGGGAAAGTGTCTTCTAATATAGCTTTGGGCCAACCAAAGCCTTGTGATAGATTTGGTTGATGGAAACTGAAAGAGGCCTGTTGTGTACCTGTGCACACACACGCCTGTGTGTGTGTGTTTGTGTCTTTGTGTCTGTGTTTGTCTCCCACCACAGCTTGACAACTGGTATTAATGTGTTTATGTCCCTATAACTTAACAGTTCAGCAAAAGAGACTGATAGAATAAACTCCGGAGTTAAAAAACAATAATCGGCACTGGGGTTGATTAATTCAACTAAAAATTCTTCAAGGCAGTGTCCCTGCATGGCTACAATCTAATGACTAAAGTAAAAAAAAGATAAAAGGAAAATTTAACCCATTTAGGACCTGCTCAAAAAATTTACCTGTCCAAAAGCACTGGACTTCTGATTTTAACAGAATAAGGTATACTGGAAAATGGCCTGATTGGAAATGCTTACAAATGCTTCAGTTGTTTACTTATGGTGTAGTTTATTGAATGCATAAACAGCCTCAAGCTTTACATAGGTAGCAACAGCTGCACATGACATACATGGATTAGAGGCCACATGACTATAACACCCTCATATAATATAAGGATATCTTGTCTGCTTCCAGAATAAGCTACAGTTTCTATCAAAACTTTTGGTAGCTTATTAGTAACTTAGATATTTATAAAAAAAAAAAAAGTGCTACTTTTTAGTTGATGTAACCATAGATAATGATTACTATAATTTTATGATTTTTTTAGTTTATTGATTGAATTTAATACTGTAGCCTGCACATTCTTGTTGTGAATCATGAAGCTGTTAATTTTCTTTACAGTTTATTTCATATCAAATTCTTCAGTTCAGCATTAGTGTTTGCTTACACCAAGATATTGGATGTCTTTTTATCTTTTGCTTGTTTCAGTCATTGAACTGCAGCCATGCTGGGATCACCACCTTGAAGGTTTTAGTCAAACAAATCGATCCTAGTACTTATACTTTTTAAGCCTGTTACTTTTTCTATTGGACACTTTTTGCTGAACTTCTAAGTTACAGGAATGTAAACAAACCAACACAGGTTGATTAGCGGTGGAAGGGGGACAAACATAAGTACAAAGACATGCATACACACATATGGCAGGCTTCTTTCAGTTTCTACCTACCAAATTCATTCATGAGGCTTTGGTTTGGCCTGAGGCTATAGTAGAAGACAGTTAACTTTGGTGCTATGCAGTGGGATTGAACCTGGAACCATGTGGTTAGGAAGCAAGCATCTGACTGCATAATCATGTTATTAAGTGGCTTTTATTTCTTTCCTATTTCTTTACTCACTGGAAAACACTAGGACAGCACTTAACACTTTAAATAACGGGTAGCAACCCCCCTGTAAAAAAACATTGAGGAATTGAGGCTACTAAATGATGACAAAATACGCTTTTACTTGCCTACTCTGAAATTGCCATCAGAATATTTTCAGCAACAAACTGCTTCTGCATTAACACACACATCTAAACACTGTGTCACAGATTATATATATATATATTGTGGTCTCAGATCATAATAATACTTAGCATTCCTGGAATGATAAACACGTGGGGCATATCATTGTGCCAGGACATAGGAGACAGAAGTTATTCAACAATGACAGCAACAATCTGCAGGTTACATTAGTTGCATGTTAAGTGTCCACATTCGTTACTACTAGCTAAATCTAAGCTACATTATTAAGGACTTGTGTGAAATAAATGATTTGCTACTTGATGAGAATATAAGGCTGGCTTTATGAAATTAGTATAAGGTAATTGTAATAATCAAAGGTAAAGGTAACAGGTTATATAGAGTTAACATAAAGTGTGGTTTGTGAAACTTAGGTCCCGCGTTGGCTGTGTCAGCACCTGTCGAGGCACTTGACATGCACCGCACAATTCGAACCAGATAATGAACTACCACTCAGCAATGGCCTGATCCCTTCTCCATTGAGTGAGCTCTTGAAGGTGCATGGCCTAGTGGTTAGGCTGTTGCACTCATGATCACTAGATCGTGGGTTTGATTCTTTGACTGGGTAGCATGTTGTGTTGTTGAACAAAACACTTCATTTCACATTGCTCCAGCCCACCTTCGATTGGCGGGAATGTTGGCCTGCTCACCTAGCCCGTAAGGTGGCATCATTTGAAGGCTAAAACAATGCAAAAGTGCATTGTGATCAGCGATGTGTAATAACGTCTGATAGCTTGGTCGGTTATGTGTTATGTCACATCATGTAACATCACATGTTGCTCATTCTTTATGCATTCCTTTATGTTTGTTTTAAAATATTATGTAAAGACAAGAGTAATTAAAATGCTGAACTACAGAACTAAATGTTATGATTTCAAATGCTGTTGTAGGATTAAGTTCAACTTCTCTGAGCCAGATTGATAAAACCATACATATCTCTGTTGTTTCATGGTTAAATGCTTACAAAAGTATATCCAGCTGTGAAATATTGATTTTTACTGTTCTACTGATAGTTGAGATTTGCTGACCCATCTTGCCTATGTCAGTATAATGGCAACTGAAGAACAAAGATTTTTAGAACTATAAAACCCATTGCAAAAAAATCAATAATAATAATTTGTATCTTATCCTGTGTGAAATAAAATGATTGTTTGCCTTATGGGGCTCTTTTACTAAGCTTGTTTAGTTATAAGATTTATCTTTACCTATAATTTTATTATTGTACATGTCTGCTTTCCACTCGTTTGAAAATCTTGAGTTATAGTGTCCAGTTTTATGGAATATTAAATTCAAAGCCAATACCACTAAGTAGTTAGAAATATAAATATACATATGTAAAGTGCAGACAATGCTAATTGTTATAGGGCTTTTTGTGACCCAGTTTAATTTATATTCCAGACTTGTTAACTATTTATAAAGTTACTACTCCTTAAACTTAATGCTTTAACCGAGAGTCATGGTTACAGCATCAATAAAAATGTAAGCAGAGTCATATAGGAGCTCTCTTAAAATCACTCTTGACAGTTTGAAACAGTTTCTTTTTAGAGTTTTCCAAACTAGCTTTCTGAATTTGTATCAGCTATAACTATTTTGTTGTTTTTAATCCTGAAAGTGGACTGATTTTTATTTAAACCTATTGCATTTAAACCAGCCATCTCATGCCCAAATATTCTACACATTTTATGTTCAAACTGGCCAGATCCAGCCTCTCACACTGACCCTAGAATGTCGTTTCACATCATTGAAATCTTGAAACTACGAGAGAATGCATGATTACTTTGAAGCAGTGTGACTAAGCATTATGTTTGACAGAATAATCTTAATGTTAAATGGTTGGCTAAAAACACAATAATGATGTAAGTTGTTCATATTTTGGTGCAGTCTTGTAGTTCACAAATCAGTTTGAAATATAAATCAGAGATAATTATTCTAGGTCAATCTGTCCACCAAACTTTCTTACATATCTTGAGCACCACTTCCAGATTTTTACTTTAGGGTTTTTACTGGAGAGCCAAGGGTTAAACAGCTTTGACAAAATTCCATAGCTTAAAAAAAAAAATTTAAGTTTTAGATGTGCCACTATTCATGCCTGTTGCTGCGGGGAGCACTGGACAGCACTGCCTCCACACTATTTATTGTTGCACCCTCAGATTTAGAAAATACAGCTTGCAAAAACATTCCTGCAATACATTTCTTTAAGTCCGATTAACATGCCTGACACTAAGAGACAGTATTGCCCCCTCACTGTTCAATGGTGCAACCGCAGATTTAGAAAATACAGTTTGCAAAAATCTTCCTGCAACACAAATTAGTGCCCTCCCAGAATATTCTGAAGCAACCCCAGGGCACCAAAGTCTGGCAATGGGCCTGTCACTGTGACACCCTCTTGGAGCATAGTTTGTTGTTTATTAGAGTGAAGCATAACAATCTTGATGCCTTGACTAAAGATACAGCGCAAAATGTGTGTGAGTAAGCAATTTATGAACTATGAAACAATTCACTAATAAAGACATTATCCATTAGGCCACCGTGACTTCTTTTATGACCTCTGTAAACCAACAGTTGTAAAGATGTACTACATACATGTATAAAAGGTCATCTGGATTTTTACATATGAGTAGGCATAATGTACTGAATAGCTATAGTGTTTATTGTTACTGATTCATTCTTGTATGACTTAAACTTGTTTTCAAAGCATGATAATGCATAGTCACAATGTGAATTTATATAAACCAATTTACCTAAACAACATACTATATAATAGGTTATTTATAGCTGGCATGAACTAAAATAAAACATACAATCTTGTAATACTGGTGTATTATTGTTGTTGTTTCATGTGCACATAACAGATTAAACTGTTGGGAAAGAAAAAAGGAAATTCCTAACATTGAGCTACAACATGTAACATTAGATGACAAGAACCTTCCTAAATATCCCAATATAATAATGATAATAATAATAATAATAATAATAATAATAATAATAATAATAATAATAATGGTTTCAAATTATGGCACAAGGCCAGCAATTTGGGGGAAAGGGTTAAATCAATTACATTGATCCCCAGATCTTTCTATTGACCCTGAAATGATGAAAAGTGAAGTTGACCTCGGTGGAATTTGAAAATAATAATAATAATAATAATAATAATAATAATAATAATAATAATAATCCTTTCTACTACAGGCACAAGGCCTGAAATTTTAGTGGAAGGGATAGTCGATTATATTGACCCTAGTACTCAACTGATACTTATTTTATCAACCCTAGCAAAGTTGACCACGGTGGAATTTGAACTCAGAATGTGAAGACAGATGACATACTGCTAAGCATTTTGCCCAGTGTGCTGACAATTCTGCCAGTTTGCCGCCTTAATAATAATAATAATAATAATAATAATAATAATTAGTATTATTAGTATTATTATTATTATTATTTTATTGTTGTTGTTATTTTGTTTCGGATGTGATTGTAAACCTGTTAAATGACTCATAATTTGTACAGTTACTGAGTTAATTTAGATACGCATTAAGCTCTCTGGCTGAAGCTCATTAACAATCACAATCAGTTTACAATGACTTTTTCCATTCATACCCTCTATATGTACCTGAGTATGTGTATGTGTATCAATTTAAACTTAAATTTGAACCATTTCCCTCATAAACAAAGTTTTCTCATTCCTTAGTTGGAAGATGATTGACTGAATAACAAAAGCAATGGCAATGACGACAACAACATCAACAGCTGCAGCAGCAACATCAATGACCGTAGTTTGTTTTAGCCATAGTAATTCGGTCGAGCAGTTTGAGCTATTGTTATTTAATGATGGTATCTTTAGTTTTGAGTGAAATAAATTACTTGACAAGTTAGTGTTTTATAGTATTCTATAACCTCAGTTTTCATAAAATTTCTTTATCACACAAACATACCAGCTTCAATTCTCTTGTTCTCACCTTTGACTGGTTTCTATATACATATTTCATTTTATTCTAATTTAGTTATTTGCTTGCCAAGCCACTAACATTTTGTCTGTATCATTGGCTTTCTACTTCAGTCAACATATAAGTGAGGTTATATGTGTTTGTTTTATATTATTATTCTTTGGTGTCTGTACGTATATATTTATGTGTGTGTTTGTGTGCATTCATGCATAGTCAGAACTTCAGTTTTTGAAAGCAACTCATCCATGTATGATAGGTTTGCTCAATAGCTTTGGTGGTTGATTTAGTTCCTGCTTGTCAAGTTTTCCTTTCTCCATTAGTATCATACGAACATTTTTATTGCTCTACTGAGACAACAATGCAGATTGCAATAAAGATGTTTTAGCTTACATCAGTTTGTTTCAAGTCTATTCAACTAGTTTGCATTAAATTTGCTCTGCATGTATGCACACCAAATGAATTTACTATAGACTGCTTCTCTTCTACTGCTGTTTCCATTTTCATTTCCATACTACTCTCAAAGACATGACATGTTTACAGTCTCATTCGAATTACCTTCAAGAAACTTGCATTATATGTGTGTGCGTGTGTGTGTGTATATACATATCAGCACCATCATTTAATGTCTGTTTCCATGCTGGCATGGGTTGGATGGTTTGACTGAGGTCTGAAGAGCCAGCGGCTGCACCAGGCTCCTATCTAATCTGGCAGTGTTTCTACAGCTCTGAGCGTGTAGTGGGTGCTTCTTACATGCCACCAGCATGGGGACCAGTCAGGTGGTTCTGGCATCAGCCACATTCAGATAGTCCTTTTTACATGCCACCAGCATGGGAGCCAGTGAGGCGGACTTGGCATCAACCACATTCGGATGGTACTTTTTATGTGCCACCAGCACAGGGAGCCAGTCAGAGGACACTGGCATTGACCACGTTCGGATGATGCTTTTTACGTGCCACCGGAACAGGGGCCAGTTAGGGGGCACTGGCCACAGCTGTGATTTTGGTTTCACTTGACTCAACAGATCTTCCCAAGCATATCATATCACCCAATGCATCAAGGGTATGCAACACTGGCATCGGCCATGGCTGTGATCTCACTTTAGTTGCTGGGTTTTCTCAATCACAGCATATTTCCAAAGGTCTTGGTCTCCTGTCATTGCCTCTGTGAGGCCCAATGTTCGAAGGTCATGCTTCACCATCTCATCTACCTCTTCCCACAGGTTCCTTCTGCAGTTAGTGAGTGGTACTTCCTCGCACAGTTGTCCTCATACATACATAACACATGACCATACCAGCGCAGTCATCTCCTTTGCACACCACATTTAATGCTTCTTATGTCCAACTTGTTTCTCATGGTGCTTACACTGTCCCTTGTATGCACACTGACATTACACATCCAGCGGATCATACCAGCTTTATTTCTTTCAAGCCTACGCATGTCCTCAGCAGTCATGGCCCATGTTTCACTGCTGTGTAGCTTGGCAGTTTGCGCACATGCATCATACAATCTACCTTTCATCTTGAGTGAGAGGCCTTTAGTTTCTAGCAGCGGTAGGAGCTCTCTGAATTTTGCCCAGGTTATTCTTATTCTAGCCACTTCACTCCCAGAGCAACCATCCCCACTACAAACTTGGTCACCTAGGTAGCGGAAGCTATTAACTACTACTAGTTTTTCCCCCTGGCATGTGATGGAATCTGTTTTCTGTACATCTTCACTGTTTATTGCCCCTGAGCATTTGCCACACGCAAAAACTATCTTCCCATTTAACCTTCCTTTGATATTGCTGCACCTTTTATGTGCTCATAGCTTATACCAGGTATCTTGTATGGAGTTTCTACGCATGCCTTTTCTACAGATTGAGCGAGCCATCTACTTGAAGGGGTTTTGATTTGTAAGCCTTCCTACTTGCTAAGACTTTGGTTTTTGCTAAAGCCCTTCGATACGTACATATATGTATACACACACACACACACACACACATATATATATACACACATAGATATATATATGTATATATATATATATATATATATATATATATATATACATATATATACACACACACATATATCTATGTGTGTATATATATATGTGTGTGTGTGTGTGTGTGTGTGTGTGTGTATACATACACACACACACACATATATCTATGCATTCTGGTGTGGTGGATGGGCCTTCCTGTGTACAGCAAGGTGCCAGATATCTCAGTCCTTTGTCATCATATTCCTATTTGGTTGTGTGCTTGAAAAGTTCACTTTAAAACCATTTGATTTTGGGTTCAGCCCCACTGTATGACACCTTGGGCAAGTGTCTTCTGTTATAGCCCTGGGTTAATAAAAAAAAACTCATGAGAGGCTTTGATAATCTTCTACACATTTGGCACTTGGGCAGTGTTGGGTATTGATACTAGTGTGTGTGTGTGTGTAGTTTGTATTTTTCTTGTATGTGTGTCTGCACATGTGTGTGTATGTTCTGTTTATTTCTATTTTAATTTTTTGTTAGAAATAAACCTATATGTGTCTAATATATCATCAGTTTATGTCCATGTTAGCCTGAGTTGAACAAGTCATGGACCAAATCAGTTCTTATTCATAGTTATTGCCCTCTTAGACAAATTGGAGGACCATATCTTACTAATACATTTCATTTTTTGCTTGATATCTGTGGTTGGATGCCCTTCCTATTACCAACAATTTCATAGAATGTACTGGATGCATTTTTTCATGGCTCCTTCATTGGAATGGTTGACATGTACCTGACAAGACTAAATGGTCCTCTTGACATTTTGTCACTGCTTGTTTGCCAACAATTTTACAGTCTGCACTGAGTGACTTTGTATCATGGTGCTAGCACAAGTGACATTGCTTTGTATCCCCTAAGAGTGAAGAGTTCACATTATACGATAATAGATTCATTCAGTGAATGCTGTGTATCTGGATAGGAGAGAGATTAGTGATAGAAGAATCAAGATGAGTGGGTGAAAGTTGGCAGGGTACAATGGTAGAAATGCAGTGATTGGAGAGGATGGTAGAGGAAGAGGAGAGAGAGAGAGAGATGAATGATAATAAAGGTGAATTGTGGTAAGAGTAAGTGAATGATGAGTGAAAGAGAGATGAGTATGATAGGGAGAAAAGTAATGGGGATATGTGACTTGTGTGACAGAGAGAGACGAGTGATAGAAAGTGAGTAGGCATCAAAAGAGGCAAGGGAGGTAAGAGATGTAGGCTTGACAAAGACATTTTTGGAGAGATACCCAATTGCATTTGTGTGTGTGTGTGTGTGTGTGTGCGTGCCTGTGGGTTGAGGACTGAATCTGGATGAACTCCTCTTTATGCACTGAATTCATTGCTGAAGTCCTTATTAACTCTCACCTTGTAAGGACATCACAATCCATTGTGAGAAGTAAAAAAACAACAAAAAAAAAAACAAGTGTTTAACAAAGAATATAACTTTTAAAGATACCCTCTCCCAAGACTGCACTTTCATTACAACATATACGAATTTCTGCATCTCCTCAAAAGTCATTTGTTTTCAAAAGAAATTATGTATTTTGTAGTTCTTTATGAACTACTATCCATCCTACAAGTGTTAAATAACTATCACATTTCCATGGGTATTACTAGTGTAGTTTTAATAATTTAAAAGTAAGAATTCTAGTTATTGAATTACCCTGTCCACTGACATTAATTTTGGGAGTGAAATCCCTTGTTACATCATAGTCCCAATAGTTACCAGCTTCATAGTATAAAGCTTTACTTTAAGTACGTGCATTCAGCAATCGTGTAGATTTTATAACTGGAATTGTATTTTCTCCTCTGTTTTTTTTTTCTCACTATTCTCCAATATTAAATTACTGATTTTTCTAGCAGTGTTTTGTATTGTTTCTATAATGTACTATAGAATGTATCTATAGGTTTTGTTTTTTAGCCAACACTGTTACGATTGTTGTAAATAATTTGTCTGTATAGTATGTTGTGCGGACAGAAAGAAGAGGGAATGTTTCAATTCTTTTTGAGTCAATCATTAGCAGCTGTATGCCTTGTCTAACCATCCATAAACACATTGCTTATACACCCATTAATATTGGTTTCAAGTTCTGGTAGAAGGCCAACAAATTGGGGACAGCAGGTAAGTCGATTACTAGTGCTCAACTGGTACTCATTTTGTTGACCTCAGTGGAATTTGAACTCAGCACAGAAGGACAGACAAAATGCTGCTAAGCATTTTTCCCAGTGTGCTAATGGTTCTGCCAGCTTGTCACCTTATAAACCCAATAATATTAAAAGTTAAATGAAACTGGGTAGACCAATTTGCATATTAATGACTTTCTTGGCAGCGAGTTTGACTATTAAGGTTGAATGAGATTGAACATTAAATTCCTTGTGTTTTAACTGTGTTTCATTTGGTTGCTACTATGTGTTATAGAAAATTTCTACCAGTATTTTTAGCCAATAAAATGTATTAGGGATAGAAAGATTAAAATCCTTCCCAATTCATATAGACTCGCAGGTTGGTTTTCTGGTTTCCATGGTGTATATTTACTTTCTTGGACATAACACTGGTCCATTGCAGGATTACTCATTTTTGCCAGCTGAGTGAACTGGAGCAACATGAAGTGTTTTGCTCAAGAACACAATGCACCACCTGGTCTAGGAATCGAAACTACAATTTTATGATCATGAGTCCAACACCCTAATCATTAAGCCACACACTTCCACATAATATGTGTTACAATGATTGTAAACATTTCATCTGCACACATTGTTCAGAAAAATTACTTACAATCCTTGTAATACAACACAGTGTTGGCTACAAGAACCTATAGATATGTTCTGTAGTGCAGTGTAGTAAAGAATTATGAAAGTATCCCTTGTTTATTTCTTATTTCATCTCTATTATTCAGTTGTTTTAATTTGCTTCTCTAATATTTGTTATTTTGTTTTATTTGCTCATTTATTTTAATTATGAGACTCATCAAATTCTAAATGTGTGTGTGTGTATATATATATATATATATATATATATATATATATATATATATATATATATATATATATATATATATATATAAATAATAAATGAATATATACATATATACTTACAAGTATGTGCATACCTACATCTACCTGAATATATAGGTGCATATCTGGGTACAGGACGTTGCAAACAAAACATAGACAAAAAAATAATAATAACCAGAGTACAGAAAACATACAGGCCACATAGAGAACATTTTCCTTCATCAGCTGCCACCATTCTAACACAGGCGTTTCGAAGAGTTAGGGCATATATATATATATATATATATATATATATATATATATATATATACCAGCTGAGTTACCACTTCACTGTTACTCCTCTTATAGCCACTACTCCAGCTGCCTCTCGTTGCTGTTCTTTTATCCATTGATCCAACTGTCATCCATCCATCCATTCTCCTCCTCCTCCATACTTTCACTTTTACAAGTCTTTTTCTTTTCATTATTATTTCCTGGTTTGTATCAAGGAGCCAAATGTGAGGAGTAGAATTCTGTATTATTATCTCGTGATTATTGAATATATTTGGAAGAAGTACTGATGTTGCTTGACTCTTGAAGTTGCTTCGACTGTGGTGTCTGTCTGGCAGTTCTAAAAATACTCCACTATGAAATCTTTAATATTGTTCTCTTGTCATTTCAGTAATCTTCTCAGTATTATTATGTAAATGAGCCATTGGAACATTATAAGGTTTGGTGTGTAACTCAGAAAACAACAGCAACAAAAACAAACAAGACTTTCTACAAAAATCTGTTGATGTGTGAAACTGGTTAAGTTGGCTTCACTTACATGACTAATGTGAAAGTTTATTTACTTAGTGCACACCCTAGGTTGATAAGTAAAGCAATCTTGCTGTGTAAGTTGCCTGGCAGTGGAAGTTGTTATTGTGGTGGTGATAGGGCTGGCAATAGCGCTGTATTTGAGATGGTGATAGTGGTGGCGGGTGCATTGGTAATGATGCATTTACGGCCAGGTTAGTGGGTAATTTTACTTAGTAGTTGGGCATGTCAGCAGTTTGTGTTAGTGGTGTTGGTGATGATCTTTTTCAAAAACTTCCAACTTAATCTTTTGATAAAAACCAGACTTGGTATTTTATAAAAATGCACACATTCTCTCTCTCTCTCTCTCTCTCTCTCTCTCTCTCTCTCTTTCTCTCTCTCTCTCTCTCTCTCTCACACTCTCTCTCTCACACACACACTCTCTCTCTCACACACACACTCTCTCTCTCACACACACACACACACTCTCTCTCACACACACACTCTCTCTCACACACACACACTCTCTATCTCACACACACACACTCTCTCTCTCACACACACACACTCTCTCTCTCACACACACACACTCTCTCTCTCTCACACACACACACACTCTCTCTCACACACACACTCTCTCTCTCACACACACACTCTCTCTCTCATACACACACAACAAAGTTCGACTAACTTCCTTCAGTCAACCTTAAACTTTTGTTAGTCGCTAAAAAGTAAACAAAATCTCTTCTGTCTTTATTTCATGTTTTGTTTATTTCTGTTTATTTCATGTTTTGTTTATTTCTGTTGTTACAATCATTCCTATTCTCCATCTTTCACCATGCACATCTTATGCTTCAACTCTGTTCTGCTTTGTAATATGTGAAAAGCTTTTAGTTAGCTATTTTGTTAACTGCTTTTGCTCCCATTGCTAGAGAACAGACTGTGCACTTACCCACCACCTTTTTTATGTTGTTCTTGTTGGTGAGTGACTGTAAATATCCAAATGAATTCTGAATATTTTGAGATTCTTTGGTTTCGAAGAACTTTTACACTAAAATTTCAGTGAAGTTAAGAAGAAGTGTCTAGAAAGCCTAGAGTAGAACCATAAGTATTTTCTATGCCCACTCCTAGCCTACCCTTATTCTGGATGCTTCAGTGAACCAGCTTCCTGGAATTAATCAGCCTTGCTCAGATAAACCTGTGAAATGCTATCAAATGAAGGCAATCTGATAGAAGTGGGGTTACTTATTAGTAAGTATATGTATCTAGCTTAATGTGTACGTGTCTGGATGTGTCAGTGTGTGTACATAAGGGCGTGCTTTGTTAAACAAACTTAAAAATATGATTCTTGAAATGCACGCACACATAGATTCGTGCTCTTTTATCCACTTGAGCGAATTTGATATTTTCTTGCTTGTTTAAATATTTTTTCTCTTTTGCATCTGATATCAGTTCAAAGCAGAGAAATAAAGTTGATTAACTCCAATGCGATGATAGTGATGCTGGGTGTTGTAACAGAAGGTATAATGGTAAGGAATAGCAATTATCTGAGTATGTATGTACGTATGTGTGTGTGTAGGTTAACATTTTTAACTGTCATTGTTGAATAATGAGGATTGGTTTTTTTATAAGTTGTCTTGAGTTCTTTAGTTCACATCTATATATAATATACCCTGATATATTTTCACTATTGTTTTTTATCACTTGACCTTGCTGTTATTTCCTATGTGTTCTGGTCATGAGTTTTTGTTTGTTTTACTGTGAAGTGGTGAATATGAATGTCATTAGACTGAACAGCATTTCATCTCTGCTTCATACTCTGTCTGCCTGTCTGTCTGTCTTTCTCTCTCTCTCTCACCCACTTTCTGTTCCTCTCTCTCTCTTTCTCAGCCTTCTTGTTCAGATTTATGTTTGTAATGGCAGTAGTTGTTATAGCTGTCCTTAGCTTGCGCAAACAAAAGAGTACTCAATATGGAAGCAGTAGAGCATATTTATGTTTGAAACTAATAAATTCAGCATGTTACATTTACAGCTAAAGATACATGTATTGTGTATGTGAGGTGTTGAATTTCTCAACTTGAAAATGTGTGTGTGTGTGTGTGCAGGGACTAAACAGACAACCACAGAGTTTATTTACCAATTTTATGTTGAACTAGTTGGTTTTTTAATTTATTTTTATCTCATAGGTATTGGAAGAAGAGGAAGAATTAAATAAGTTTCAGGCTATACTTGTAACTATTTTTTTTAGTATGTTAGGATTAAGTTGTATTTAACTGTTTATGTCCTATTGACTGAATACTACAGAACACTACTAGTTTAGCCTGGATCTCAATTATTTTTATATCCTCCATAAAAAGGGGCTATAAATGAGTTGTGGGATTCCTTAGGGGGCAGGAGAGACATGTATTTGAAAAGCCATTACAGAATATCATAAATATTGTTACAAATGTTTGCCATCATATTCAGTATAGGATTGACAATGGTGAAGTCATAAAACAGATGCTTTCTTCACATCATTACAATTTAGATTCTTGGGAATGTTAGCTAACTTTTCCTTTACATTTAGCTTTTTAGGAACTAAAGGTAGTTATTATTCTTTACACTTTCCCAAAAGACAAAAACCTCTAATAGGTAAATTTAGAGTTCATATAATCAATTCTGCAAATTTGAAACATTGGTTCAGAAAATGGTTAACATTGTAATTTTTCACATTCCAGTCATTTTTATTCTAAAACTAACATCTTTCAGCAATAATATAGATTTATTTAAAAAATAAACTAACCCAAAACAGAAAAAAACTATTGAAACAAAAGCTCATCAGTACATTACAAAACAGTTGGTGTATGCATTGTTATATTTTTAAAAGTTTTCTTTGTTTAATTGATTTAATTTGCTTTCTTGGTTATATTTTTATTATCTTATTTTTACTGTTATTTTACTCACTAGGACCACCATTTTGATTATGATATTCTTTGGAATATTTCATTTAATCACCTCTGTATAAGAGGAGCGTGATTTTAACATTCATTTGTCAGTTGGTTGGACCTTCAAATTCAGGACATTCATACACTTTTTGATCATATTTTTAAAACCATTATTTAATTGTAAGTTACAATTGCTGACTATGTATGCTGTGTTGACTTACAATACAGTGTGTTTCAATGATTGCGAGTGCTGTATTTTAGGAATCAGTTCTAAGTGGTCTTAATTTTAAACAATAACAATAGAATTTTAATGATTTGTATAAAATATCATTATCTATTTAAATATTTCAGACACCTATAAA
Organism: Octopus bimaculoides; assembly: GCF_046866305.1. Classification (NCBI taxonomy): domain Eukaryota; kingdom Metazoa; phylum Mollusca; class Cephalopoda; order Octopoda; family Octopodidae; genus Octopus; species Octopus bimaculoides. Next base: position 56,712,428 of record NC_142936.1, on the reverse strand, counting down.
AGATAATAGTTTTTAATTTAAGTACAAGGCCAGCAATTTTGAGAGGTAAGGGGTTAGTTGATACCATGAACTCTAGTACTTGACAAGTACTTTATTTTATCAACCTCAGAAGAATGAAAGGTAGAGTTGATCTTGGTCGGATTTAACTCAGAATGAAAGAGCCAGAACAAATACGGCAAAGCTTTTGTCCGACTCTCTAACAATGCTACTAACTTGCCATGTTAGATAGAAATCCATGGAAAGCAATAAATATGTCTGTAAGTTACACTCAGTTGCCAAGGTTATCCAACAGCTGTTCAGGTATTCATGCAGAGCTTTGTAAAGTCTGAGATCAGTGTTGAGAAGTGCATTTTATGAACCCATTTGTCACCATGTTGCACACTCACACTTCCCAACAGCTGCAAGCCTTAAAAGAAAAAAACACACAAAAAACTGGGATCTGTACTACAAGGCTGTTGATACTCGTCAACACAACTCACACTCCATACCTCAGCATTGCTATCGTTTCTCCAGCCAATTGGTTGAAACTAGTCAAAATATTGACTGCATACTTCCAGTGTGTTTTCCATAAAAGTACCCTTATCTTGTTTCCTGACTTATGTAGATCGGGTGGAAATCTGTGTCTAGTATGATTCTGCTTTGTATGGTTGACCTTACTGTCCCCACCCTTTCTCTCTGTTCACTATTATCTCCCCTTCCATCAACTAACTTTCTTATTGTTCAACTCCTTTCTCTATCAAACTCTTCTTTATCTATAAGTTTTCTGTTTCCCAGCTGTTTCTTCACATTGTTACTCACAATCAGAATATTCATTATCCTAACATTTTATTGTACTGAACAATGTTCAGATGCCATATTTAACTACACAAATTGTATCATTGTCAATCTATGGACTTTGAAATCAATATAAATTTATTTATTTTCACAATCTAAACTAAGCCAACATATGTGGACTGTAAAAAGAAATGACCATGTTTATACAGTTTTAATGCCTACCTTGAATTCTTAAGTTAAAGTTAGTATGTGACACCCACAGAGATTCAGTGATAATTTTAAATAATCTTTCAAATCTTATTGCTTTGTTTTTGAAATTATAATTGAAAAGAGAAGAAAAAATGAGCAAGCAGTTGTACTTTGTTTACATTGAAATGTGCCTCCCTACCTGTAATTATATCTCTGTATATTTATGCATGTTAATCCATGTGTGGGTGTGTGTGTATGCTATAATGTACTAGGGAATATAACTATAGATTTAAATCAGCACTGCATACAATTGACAGTTATAAATAATTTGCCTTTATACACAATATCCTCTTTGACAGGAAAAGAGGGACCATTTGGACTAATTTTAATCTTGTGTAATACCCCTTTTAATTATCCAGAGACACTACTTTTAAACCCATTATTACTAAGGGCTTACTTAGCCCTTTTAATACCAAATCACCCGAGGCCACCCTTGGTTTTACAGTACAAACTTCTTGTTTTAACCCTTTAGCATTTAAACTGGCTATATTGGACCAAAATATTCTACCTGTTCTTTGTTCAAACCAGCCAGATGTAGCCTCTTCACAGCTACCTTGCAATGTCATTCTAACCAGAAACAATCACATCATTGAAATTTTGATGCTACAAGATAATGCATGATTAATTCGAAGCAACATGAATAAATAAGCAATATGCACAACAGAATATAATCTGAATGCTAAAGGGTTAAAGTGATCTAAATTGAAACTTCCTATCAATATTTCATGTTAATTTATGTTCTAGACACAGGCTTAATAATGATGAAGTTATATTAATATATTCTTCATTATTTGAAAGTAAAACAGTGTATTTCAGCAGAAATGTGGTAGCAAAATGGTTAGACCAGCTTGGCAAATAGGTAGTGTACGTAACATATTCTTGTCCTCTAGTTCAAGTAATAAATGACTGTGCATTAACAGTTACATAACAGTTACACATGTATCCATCCTTCCACCCATGCACCCACCTGTCTGTCTGTCTGTCTGTTTGTCTACCAACCACAAAGAGAACTCAGTACAGGTTGTTTAATTGTTGAGTAAGAGTTTTATTGAGTTAATCGGACATTTCAATACCTCACAGTGAACATTGGCTTCATTTTGTATGAGAATCTTCAAACTGAATCTCATCATCATCATCATTATGTCTGCATTCCATGTGTTAACATGGGTTAGATGAGTCATCACAGTCAGAGTCACTTTATCATGAGCCACTGCTTTTGTAGATTGGTGCTCATACATGTCATTTGGCTTGATTTCTATGGCTGGATGCTCTTCCTATCATGAACCACTTGGTGCTTCATTTGTGGCACTAGTACTAGAAGGGTTGACTGGTCATTGACGAGATAGCATGACATGACTAAAGTGACTGCAGAACCTTATGTTTTCTTTGTTCATTTGCCAACCACTTTACTGTGTTTATTGGGTGCGTTTTTTAGTGGCACCAGCACAGGAATAGAGTGCCTTTACACAGTAAATGGAGAAAGTACACAGCAACTTAAGACATGTAGACAAAGAAAGGGAATAGGCAAAAGAAGGGGAGAAAGCAATGACAGTAGATATGCACACAGACATTTGAAAAGAAAGATAGATAGATAGATAGATAGATAGAGAGAGAGAGAGAGAGAGAGAGAGAGAGAGAGAGAGTTTAGTTAAGGAGCCATTGACAGAAAATTTCAGCTCTTAACAATTATGTGTTAACAGTCCAGAGAAAAGTACAAATTCTTTTCTAGAATGGTAAGAAGCAAGAAGTCTATGAGATTGATAACTGCCACAGTAATGGTGAATATAAGTTCTTTTACAAGTGAGCAGATATTATGAACTATCTAACAAGGCATGTGTGCCTATGTTTGCATATGTGCATTGTTTTTTAGTTTCATTTGCAGTGTTGTAACAGGTTGCCAAGTTAGTTGCCTACCATTCAGAAATTAGTAGTTTGCATCCCATCGTAAATGTTCTCTTGTCTTGGGTATAAAGACTCATCTCTTGCTAGCTCACTTCACCTATTTGTAAACCAGTATCATTGACTTGCACAGTTGACTGATTTAAGCATTCAGGAGAACTGTATAGATGATTTCAAGTTTTGGCACGAGGCCAGCAATCTCAGAGATTTCAATGCTAGTGTTTAAGTGGTACTTATTTTATCGACCCAGAAAGGATAAAAAGCATAGTGGACATTGGTGAAATTTGAACTCAGAACATTAAAGACAGACGAAATGCTGCTTAGCATTTTTCCCAGTGTGCTAACAATTCTGCCAGCTCACCGCCTTTGGAGAACTGTATAATTAACAGCTGTTTTTCCTAGTTCAGAATACTGGATTTAAATTGTCTCATGGGCAGTACTGTCTTAATGTATAGTTACATTAGGTATTTGCCTGAGGTCCTCATGGGTCTAGGTGCTCAATTACGATCTATGCACTCTGTGGTTTGTTGTTGATAAATACTATAAGGCCTAGTGTGAAGGTACATGGCTCAGTGGTTAGAGCATCAGGATCACAATCATGAGGTAGTGAGTTTAATTCCCAGGCTGGGCTGTGTGTTGTGTTCTTGAGCAAGACACTTTATTTCACATTGCTCCAGTTCACTCAGCTGTAGAATTGAGTAGAGATGTCACTGGTGCCAAGCTGTATTGGCCTTAGCCTTTCCTTTGGATAGCATCAGTAGCCTGGAGAGGGAATGCATGGGTGACTGCTGTTTTTTTATAAATAACCCTGCCCAGACTTGTGCCTTGGAGGGTAACTTTCTAGGTGCAATCCCATGGTTATTCATCACTGAAGGGGGTCCTTTCTTTCTGTAGGGCGTAGTGCATTGATTTGCCCAGAAATCTATAATGCTGCTAAGACAGCCCTGCCCATGGGCCATTGAAACTTATTTAGATAATATTTGTAGTATTGCTGTGGATTAGTGTAAAAGAATAGCAGTGGGTGAGCTATTTCTATGACGCTGCTTCAGTTTCCAGTCCTAGTCACCTCACATGTGAATTTTAGACTTTATGCCTGTCTACCCAGAGAACGCAATGGAAAATCACTCCAGTGCACCACCACCCATTGCGACTGCTGTTACAAACTATCTTTGAAACTAGATATTGCACTGTGTTTGAGAGAGAGAGAGAGAGGGGGAGGGGTGGTAATGGATGTTGCAGTATATCAGTCATAGCTGTGCTTAGCATGTTAGTAATTGCTGCATGAAATCAAATAGAAAATTCCAGATGTGTCCACAAAGTGACAACTGATTGCTCATACTTGTTGTAAGAGTTGCTGTTGGTGTTATGATGCCATCTCTTACAGTTTTGATAAGGTCACTGCCTATCAAAACAACTTAGCATTACTGGTTTTTCTACTGAATTCCACACCTTATTGTTTTTTAACCTTTTTAAAATGTTTTTTGTTTTTGTTTTTAAAACTATCTTTTGTTGTTTGTTGCTTCTCTTGTAGCAGCAGAAGCAGCAACAGTAGTGGTAGTAGTAGTAGTAGTTGTAGTAGGTTTTGCTTGTAAATTTCTTGTTGGTAGGAACAAGTATGCTAATCGCCATGTTAAGTATTGAGGATATGCATTTTATTTGTGTGTGTGTGTGTGTGTGTATCTATATATATCTATATACAACACAGAGATGTGTGTATGAGTGTGTGTTAGTTTGTTAGTGAGTGGATGTATATTTTTGTCTTTCATTTTATTATTAATTTTTGTTTTTGTTTTTTTTTTATGTCTGGTTCATCATGCCAGCAAAGTTTGGATAATTTACATGCATTTCTGGAGCAGGTGTTCCATTTTATCCTTCAAGTATTGTTATTTGCCTTATTGTTGAGTTAGCAAGGCACCAGCCTTTGAAGAGGTTGGCTACAGCAATTAAAATACCTTTCTGATTAAGATTATAGTCTTCATATCAGTCATCTAGAACCCTAATTGCTTAGCACTAAACTTTTCTTTTCCGATATATTAGTTCTGTCAATAAATTAATAATTTACATATTTTTATATTTCTTTAGACCTCTAAATAATCTAAAGATTTAGAAGAATATTTTGTGTTCTTTCTTGATTTGGATACTTACTAATTTGCGATTTCATCTTCTATTTTTGTGATCATCTAAGTGTTTCTTTTCATAATTTATTTAATTTTTATCTTTTAGTCAGTGGGCAAGGCTGTGGCCTTGATTTTTTCATAAAGCTTTTGGGACCAGCAGAAGGAGGGATGTATCCACAAATTGCGGACCTGGCTTGGATGCTGTTAACAGTGGATTCCTTTAGAATCACCTAAGGTGCCAGGTGGTGGTGTTAAAGATTAGTCTACCACCCAAGTAGACCATGGTAGGAGTTGAACTCAGAATGCAAAGAGCCAGAGCAAATACTGCAAAGTGTCTAGTGCAAAATCCTTACAGTTAAGTCCAGTTCAATACCATGAACTGGTGTTTTTTTTTTTTTATTGACTCTGAAAGAACCTTAATGTAAAGTTGACCTGGATAAGATTTGAACTCAGAGTACCAAGGGTAAGAACAACTACCCTGAAACTGTTTAACTAATGCTCTAACATGCCTATTTGCCTCCTGGAATAATTGTGTAGAATCCTCTGCTGAATTATATCTATCTTAGGATGATTTCAGGAAGTGTCATCGTAATTTTTAAAGTTTAACTTGGTCGGTCGTTGGCAACTGATTTTTAATGGGTTTTGTTTCACTTGATACTTTGTTTTCCCACTGGCTTAGTTTTACCATTTCTTTCAGCTGTTATAAGTTGTACCCTGGGTTCAACATGAGAGAGATTAATCTTCATTGTCTTGACTAGCTAAATGGTCCAGCCCCTCCACTGTTCTACCATGTTGTGTGTCATATAATGTTTTTTTTCTTTTATTATTTATTTTTTTTGCTGTATTTTGTTTGTTTTGGTTTAAGTATCTCCTTACCATAACATCAAATGTCCAGGTAACATCTGCCTCTCAGCTCAATTGACCGATCAAGAAAACTGTATTCTTTGGCAGCTCCATCCACTTTTGTCTTTAAACCATAAATTTGTTCCTGCGTCTCCATTGCAGTGTAATTTTTCTTTTGTTTTCTTTAGGTTGTACAAAGCGTTCAAACTTGGATAAATAATTACTTTGCTAATTGTTTTTTGTTTTAGTGTCAAGTAGTTGAGCTGATTGTCCTCCTCCCACTCTCTCTCTCTCTCTCTCTCTCCTCCTTCTCATATTTGATATGTGGCTTTCTCTAATGGCAGTGATTTATGTTAATTTTTCAGTATGTTTGCGTTACATATGGTGTTAGTAATTGTGAGCAAGAGAGAAAGGAGAGAGAGTTTTGTATTTTAGCAAAAACAATTTGTTGAAACATTGAAGTTTTTTGGAATTTCTTGTCAGTGACTATGATAATATGTGTTTTATATTTGTGACTAAAATTCAGTTTTTCAGTAAATCATGTGACAGTAGCAATAGTTGGTGTTATTCCTGTCACTTAGAGCAAATGTATGAGTTTGTATGTAATTTTTACCACCTGTTTAGTTTCACAGTCTTTTCAAAGTGAGTTTCTAAGTAGTTCAATGCAACTGACTGTGAACCTGAGCCAATTTAAGTAAATGACACACTGAAGAATTGAATAGGTTTTCTATGTATCTATATTCCTTTCTTGTTTTGTTTTTACTTCCAACCCTTTTCTCAATAAGTCACAGTCTCTGTACTACCATACCCTGTTTAATTTTGTAAATCCAGATTTTTCAACAGCTGTAGCAGTATTTTACAGCTAGATATAGTTACTTATAATACCAAGTACTTAAAACTGAATCATTATCAAAATTAATTGTTTTCAGTTCAGTTAGTAATGATGATAACAACAGTGTTAATCATTTACCTACTGTGTCTATTCCCTTGTTTGTAATAAAACAATTGATCATTCAATTCAACTTTTCTTCCCTATTCTCTCTCCTTTATTCTCCAAACATCTAATTTTAATTTCTCCTTTTTGCTTACATTGCCATGTAACACAAACATGCCCCATTGCGTGCAGTTCAATATACAAATACTTTAAGGTTATACACCTACGGAGCTGATTCACTATTCTGGTTCACTGGAACTAAGCAGTATTTGCTGTTATCGAACAGTTTGGAATGCTATACTTCATACTTGCTTTGTCAGTGTTATTTGTAATTTTTCTACTCTGTTCTGTTTACTGGTTGAACACAGAATTTCAGAAAACTGAATCAGCATTTCAGACCACAATTGCATGTAATGGGACACTGCAGATAAAAATTACTTCACTGCTCTGTTGCTTTTGCATTCTCATGTGGATAAGTTTGTGAGTTTCATGTGCAGCACCAAGTTGTTAAGCATTTCCAAATGATGTATAGCATTACTAGTTGCAGTGAACCACAACAACAGACATTCACGCACTACTGGTGCACTCAAGGTTAACTGAATTCTGCTTCTTTCAAAACAATGGTTTTCTCTCTAAAGTGTTCAAAGAAATAAAACCTCTATACAGCCATAAAACTACAATAGCACAAACTCAATTCTTGCTGTCATTTTCTTTGGGATTACTCACTTTTTCTGTATCTGTTTGATTCAATCTACTTAGATAGAATCCAGTTTACTGATATTCTAAGCCAGAATAAAAGTTGACATACAAGCATTTTTCACTGTTATTTGTTTCTTTTTTATATACTTCTTCGTCTATCTTCCTATGCTTGTTAGGGTTGGCCAGTTTAGTAAATTTAGAGACTTTCAACTATTTTCTTTATTCCAACCTACTCAGTAAAGGAGTTGTAATAGAATCTATTGTTAAACTAGACTGTATGAAATATGTAAAGTATTGTATTTTGTTTGGAGGTAAAATAGGGATTATGATGAAGCTTGAACTCATAATCTTGTGGTTAGTAGTCTAACAACTTAGTTACTTTACTTTTTGTAATTTCTTGTTATACTTGGAAATAAAAGTTTCTATGTTTTTGTTGCTGTTGTTGTTTAGTACCAGCTTTGAGTAGACCTCTACTCATAGGTGTTCCAGCCATGACTGTCCTATCTCATTTTGGCTTAACACTTTAGCATTTAAACTGGCCATATCCAGCCCAAATGTTCTACTTGTTTTATGCTCAGACCAGCCAGATCTGACCTCTCACATCTACCCTACAATGTCATTCCATTGGAATCTCAAAGCTCTGACATAGCATGATTAATTCAAAACAATGTGAATAAATAAGCATTACATTTGATAGAATAATTTGAATGCTAAAAGGTTTAGTATATTTAAGATTACATTATCCAGTGTATTTTCCCTTCATTTAAGACAGTATAGTATGTGATTTGAGGGAGATTTGACTGCTATTCTTAGATGTTTCAGCAACCACATAATGCTTTCTTTGTTGGCTTGGAGTTTCCATTATGCTTACTGTCAATGTATTAGGGACTGCATACATCAGGATTTACATAGCTAAAAATCACTGAGAGTGACCGATAAGAGCTTAGTAAATAAAACTGATGGAAATTCATTACATACAATTATGGAGTCTATAGAAGTTTACTGAGTGAAAAATACACTGCTAATAGTTCTTTATTCATTGAGTGACTAATATATACTTAATGGGTGTACCCTAACTTAAATAATAACTCCACTACACAGTTTCTTTCACATTTCTGTTCATGTGCAGAGAAGAGCATATGGAACAAATGGTAGAAATGATAGAGAGAGAAGCCAGCTTGATAGTTGTGAATAGTCTGGAGTCAATTTGTAGTAATGAGATGTTGTTACTCCGGCTCAGCCCTGATTAAATTGACAAACATTCCAGTTGTGACCACCCTTTATTTCTGTTAAGTTTTAAGGCATAAAGTATCTGAGAATACATTATCTTGGGTATCTATAATTTTTTTTTATGACTAGTCCATCTGTGGGGTGGCTGGTGTTAGGAAGGGCATCCAGCTGTAAAAAAAACATGCCAAACCAGGCATTTGAAACCTGGTGCAGTCTTCTAACTTGCTAATTTCTGTCAAACCATCCAACCTATGCAAGCATGAAACCGGACATTGTTGATGATGATGATGTAGTGTGTGGTTTGCAGGTGATTTGGTTGCTATAACTGTTGAGAAAGATAAGTATCTCCTCTCATATGATAGTTTGCCAAAGTAATTTCTTATATTTTAACATATGTTGTCAGTGAAAACCCAGGCATTACTTGCACTTAAGATGCTGTATAAAATTACCACTTTAGACCAAATGATTGAATAGTAACTTAGCTTAGGCACAACTATGGAAGTTGTATAGAACTTGCCTTATCAATTGGTTCAGTTTAAAGTTTCCACTCAGATTTTAGATTTCATGGTTGCTGAGTTAGGTTGTGCGATAACTGGAATGTTTCGAAATTAGTCTTTGTTACAGCCATAGTGGTATGTGCTTCTGATAATTTTGAAAAATACTTGCCTCAGTCAAGCTAGTTATCTTGCATTCTGGTTTAATTAGTGAAGATTAGTAAAAGATATCCAGCTATAAAAATTATTTACTCCAGCAATTCATATGAAGATAAATAAAATAAAAAAAAATTTTTTAAACCCTCTATCTCTTGCTGTTATGGAAAATGGATGTAAAATGTTTAAATAGCAATGAAAAAGCAAAGGAAAGTAAATATTGATTTCAAATTTTGGCACAAGGCCAGCAAGTTTGGTAGAGGAGGTTAGTCATTTCATCAGTTCCAGTATTCAACTGGTACTTATTTTGTCGATCCTGAAAGGATGAAAGGCAGTCGACCCTGGTGACATTTGAACTCAGAATGTAACGCTGGAAGAAATGCTGCTAAGCATTTTTTTTTCTGGAACAGTAATGATTCTTTCAGCTCGCTGCCTTAAAGGAAATAACAATTTCAAATTTTAGCAGAAGGCCAGTAATTTTAGGTGAGGGGCTAAATTGATTACATCGGCCTCAGTGTTCAACAATTGAATGAATTCCAATATTTTAAATCTGGGTTTGTCCCCATTAATGGGGGTGGCCGGATCTACCTCACTCTTATAGCAACTGCTCTCACACAATCTTGCCATCTTGCCCAGTTTTGGGCATCCTCCCTCCTCAAGCCAATCTCCTCCTCCACCTGCCCCCTCCCAATCTCCTCCTCCACCTTCCCCTCTACATTTTCTTTGGTCAACCTCGCTTTCGCGGTTCATTCACTTTAAACTCCGGCACTCATCAGAATATGATCCTCATCTCTCCTCAACCTCATATCCATACCACAACACTCCATTTGCCCTTGCCAGTTGACCTCGGTGGAATTTGAACTCAGAACATAAGGGCTAACGAAATACCTCTAAGCATTTTACCCCCTCTGTGTTAGTGATTCTGCCAGCTCACTGCCTTAAGGAAAGTAAATATTAAAATGTTGATTTCTATGTGAAACTGTTAGTGCTAATCAGCTCTCCATGTTTTCTCTTTTCATCCCAAATCAATTTGATTAACTTCGTTTCTCTTTTCCTTAATGACCCCTCACAAATAGCATTAAGTACAGTTTATTCAGTTGTTATTCATAGCATTATTATTTATGTAAAAAATACTAATCTGGCAAAAAGGAATTGCCCATGATGGGCAGACAAGCTCGGTCTTGTTTTTTTGATTTTCTCAAATATTCTCTTGCAGTATCATTTTCATAGCTTGACAATTCCTTTTCAAGGTGGTGGTGGTGGTGGTGGTGGGGGAGATATTGTAACAATTGAGCATGAAGTGGCAGTGGGAGCAGAGACTGATTTGTATGTGTGTGTGTGTGTATGTTTGTGTGCATGTAAGCTTGTGTGTGTGTGTGCGTGTGTGTACATAGGTGCATGTGCATGCTTGTAGCTATTGTGCTTAGGAGGTAAATAATTCAATGTGTAAGGGAAGATGTGCTTTCAGTTATTAAGTTGAGGCAAATTGTTCTTTTATTGTGTGTGTGTGTGTGTGTGTGTGTGTGTGCATGCACATACATACATATATATTTAGTCGTAGAAAGAGCAGGCGTAGAAAGGTAGGCAATGGTATCTCATTAAGATAACTTTCTGTCACCTGGAAGAAGTCCGACATTGGAACATGATGCTACTTGTCAGGTATGTGTGTGGCTGGGAAGGTAATCACTACCACATTGCAGTGAATACTAAAGATAATTTGCTTTTATTGTTGCTATATATTTATAGTCTCAACTTCTGTTTGGGCTTATTTAATGGCCATTGCAATAAACGCCAGCTTTATCACTGCCTTCAATCGCTCTATTTTAATTAATAACTAGAACTGTGCTTTATGAGATTTGCTACAGGGCTGGGTTTCTTGTAGAGAACAGAACATTGCTAAAATAAATGTCAATGTCTGCATTTCTATGTGTAACCTGAAACTGAGCTAATAACTAACAAAAGGTTTTATTTCTTCTAACATACATATGTTTCCCATATCTTAAGAGGTTAACTTCTTTGTCTCTACCTCGGGCTGATCTACTTGTTCAATGTGTTTTATTGGAATTGTCAACTTTTAAAGAGTCACTGCAACAACTAGAGGATGTCATTGGTTTTCTAAACACATTGCAACTTTGCAAAATTAGTAGATGACACTATTGGCATACTGCTAAGAACAGCTGACATATGCACAAACACACACACGCACACACAGACACACACATATTGATAAATAAATATATATACACATACACACCCATATACACACACACATACCCCCCCCCCCCCCTATATATCTTAGATGTACATGAAGCAGTGTTGAGTGAAATATAGTTGTGTATATATATATATATATATATATATATATACATATATATACAAAGATATACATGAAGTCATGTTTAGTCATATTTAACATATTTGTGTACAGTGAAACAGGAGGAGACAATACATTGCACAAGTCGTCTCAAGACAACTTGTGCAGCTTACCTTATTGGGTGAATATACATGGAAATATTAGATATGACTACATAACTAATATATATATATATATATATATATATATATATAAGTCCTGGGGTTGATTTGTTTGACTAATGGTGGTGCTCTAGCTTGGTTGCAGTCAAATGACTGAAATAAGTAAAAGAATAAAAGAATATATATATATATATATATATATATATATATATATATATATATATATATATATGTGTGTGTGTGTGTGTGTGTGTGTGTGTGTACAGGTGCCACATTAAAAGTACCCAGCACAATACTGTAAAGTGGTTGGCATTAGGAAGGGCATCCAGCCATAGAAACCAAGCCACATTAGACTGGAAGCTGGTGCAGCTCTCTTGCTTGCCAGCTCTGGTCAAACTGTCCAAACTTGCTTGCTTGCTTGCTCCCTCCTCCCCCTCTTCTCTTTCTCTCTCTCCTCTCTCTCTCTCTCTCTCTCTCTCTCTCTCTCTCTCTCTCTCTCTCTCTCTCTCTCTCAAGGCTGCCATTGGTTTCATGTACAGAAAATATCTTAATAATTCTTCAAGCTGATCACAGAGAAAAAGAATTGTTAAGATAATTTTTAACATGAAACCATTGGTATCCTTAATACACAAATAAAGAATCTTTATTCATGAAAGTGGTGTTGAGCACTCATTGTTTGATATTTACATATATATACATAGACAGAATAAAAATTCCATAAGCTAGAAATCCCTAAACAAGTATTATATAAATTCATATATACACATACATATTTGTATGTATAAACAGATCTTGGTCAGAAGCCAGGCTTTATCCTGAATGCTCATGCCTCAGCCACTTGTGAGTGAAGCAAGATACAAGAATACGGTAAAATGCATCATGCAGACATTGGATTCTGATATTTGCAGCCCAAGGCAGAAACCAGTCAATGAGAGAGGTTTATTTTGGGGTTATATGACCCACAACTTCACTTATGGACAATCATCTTTGCAACTGCATATATCCTCAGACTCCTGCACACATGCAACGGTCGGGCAAACATCTCTGAAGGAGGTAACCTTTTATGAGAGCGGAGAAGTTCTGGGAGTGCAACAGATCCCACTCCAAGATATCTCAAGTGCAAGACTTCATGATGTTTGTTTTTATTTTTTTTATTTTGAAGCTAATCTAACACTTTCTAAACAAAGTGGGTTATTGAACACTGCTGTCACACCTTCCCCTTTCATTACTAATAACCATTGAGATATCAGAGTTGTTATCCAATTTTTTTGTTTTTCTTTTTTCTTTTTTTGCTTGATTGATTCATTACTTGAGTGTCTGCTCTACTATCACAAAACTGCTGAAGCTAGAAAGTCCAATGTTTTTTATCAATTATTACAAAGCAAAATGATGTGATTCATTTCTTTCTATTTTTTTTTTTTCTGAAATTTTACCTTTTTATACAGTTAATTGGGTGTATACCATTATTATTATTATTATTATTATTATTATTATTATTATTATTATTATCATTATTATTATTTTTATTATTATTTTTATCATTATTATTATTATTATTATTATTATTATTATTATTATTATTATTATTATTATTATCATCATTATTATTATTTTTATTATTATTTTTATCATTATTATGATGTATGGATTATGTAAGAAATAGAATCAGTTGCATGGAAAATTCAATACAATAGAATTATTTTCACACACATAGGTATATAGTAATCCAATTCTTTTATTCTTTTCAACTATTGCGGCTATAATAGTGATACAAAATACATACAAAAATACTTATGAATATTAACCACAGAAGTGATCTTCAATTTTTTTTTTTTTTTTTTCGTTGGTAGATTGATATTAATTTTATATTCGAATATATCTTTCACATCTGTTACAGAATGGTGGATGGTGATCACTGAATGCAACACTGCATGGTGTTGCTATTGTTATGATAAATTAAAGAAATATCTCAGAAAGCAGTGTCAGAATCTCAATATATATTCGATAACTTCTTGCAGTTACTTAGCATAATTGCATCTTGGACAGATGGTGGTGGGAAGGTATTTGTGTTATTTGAGCCACTGGGTAAAGTTGACAGAAACTGCTGAAGAAAATTCTGCAAAATCGAGAGGATGAGTTAATGTCCGCATGGATGGGAAAACAAAATTTTGATAATTCTGCATTAAGCATGCTTTACAGTTTGATGAATTATCATATTTGTGTATGATGTTTTTCTTAAGTGCAGACAGAGCTCGTGTGATTCATCCTCCCTACTTTAATAATGTCTGCTTCACATAATAGCAAATGTCAGACCAATTTGGCACTGCCATTTAATGTGTTAAGATTTGGTAGATCAGTTTTGATTTCATTATAGACATATCGTTTCGTTGTTTACCTGTTCATATTAAGCAATATTAGTTAGATCTTTAAGGCTACATGTCTTTTCTGCTGTAGAAGAGTTTATACATACATACATACGTTTGTATGTATGTATGTACGTATGTATGTACATATATTCATACATATGTACATACATTCATACTTATGTACATACATATGTAGGTACATACATATATGCATACATACATATGTACATACATGCATGCATACATATGTATTTACATACATGCATATGTACAGACATAAATACATACATATGTACATATATGTATACATATATACATACACACACATACATTGTCATTTTCATTTTAACGTTCAATTTTCTATGATTGCATGGGTTGGTTGGAATTTTGTGAAGTAGTTTCTATAGCTGTATGACCTTGCTGTTGCCAAGTCTCACCTGTTTCCAAGTAGGTTAATATCTCCCTCTGGCCAGACCAGGTTTTACAGAATATTGGAAACAAAGGACAGTTTGCTTCATAGTGATGTTTGCTTACAGTTATGATTTGATGTCAAGAAGAGGTGATAGTAACACACACACACACATACACACACACACCCCACGCGCGCGTGCGCACGTTATCGATTAGAGATGAGACTTTGGTATATTTCTGTGTTGTATGAGGAAGAAATAATAGTCTTCTAAAGAAATCAGAAAAGCACAGATGCTTTTGTTATGTAAATTCTAGATAAGTGTTGTGAGATTGTGTGCATTTTTATATGTGATGATTAGATGAAGAATGACATTTTATATTGTCATTGCTGCCAGATAATTCTGTTAATGTCTAAGCATTTAATGCTTAGTTGAGAGATAGAAAAATGGTCAAGGTCTACATTTTAATCAATTGTGCTATTAGTACTCACTTTATTGCTTCATGTTAAGCCAACTGTATAATTTGAACACAGAATTCAATGTTAGCAAAATCTCTGCCACTTACTCAATCTAGTTCAGCACAGGATAATTAGTTCTTGTCCTGCTTAACAAATGTTTCCTTCATTTCATAGTTTTTTCTAATCTAGACCATGTGTTCCCTGTATGTTTGATAGACTTTAAAAGCTTAAACATTTACAATAGAGGTTTACTATGGAGAATCTTTGACAAGATGATTTACAGGTGATACAGTAAATAATGTAAATAACACAGGTGATACAGTTTTGAAGTTTCTTAGAGTGCTCAAATATAGATATAGACTCAGTTTAGAAAAATGTTACTTAGAAGATTGTGATTTTGAAGTTTCTGCAATTGAAATTGATAAATAAGAGACAGTTTGTTTTCAGAAAATTTTGCAGATGACTTCAAGTTGTTTTTTACGTTTATTAATCCATCTTAGAAACCAAGCCTTTAGCTCTGTCAGTCTTTAAACTTTACTAAGCTGTTAATGAGTGACTGTTGGTTCCAGTTGATATGGCTTATACTTCTTTAGTTTGAAGTAAAGTTATTGTAAGACAAAACATGGGAAGGAATGATATAGTACTAAGGAGGAAATGTTGAACAACATAATTAGAACAAAGTCTTAATGATAAAACACAATAGGAGTGGTGAGGCAGAACAAAAGTGGTTAACAGGTTCAGGAGAGCAGATTCATTATAGTAGCTATTGAGGAAAGTTTAAAAGTTGGTCTACAGTTTAGTGCTGGTCAGTGAAGGCTTGCTTACCTATGAAACTGATGAGTTTTTTTTTTTAATGGTTACCAGGACATGTGTGCTTGTATATATGAACAATATACTTGTGTTGAATATATTTATATCTTTTATAGAATATGCAGTTGTTTAGGGCTGAAGTGTTGTCCTTGCCAAAATCAAAAAATTTAATTATTGGCATATGATATTTGTTTAGCTTCTGTGATATATCAGTGTTGGCCTAACCTTTGTGTGCATTGTGATAGCATTTGATCTGTATGTTGTCTTTGAGTAATGAATATGTTGTATTGTGGGTTATTTAGATTTGTAATACCTGTTTTGTGTATTACAAGGTTGTAATGACTCCATTGCAGTAGCTCTGGTAAGTGTCTCTCTGTCTTTGTCTGTCTGTCTGTCTGTCTGTCTCTCCCTTCATGGAAGGTAGGCTTGCTAGCTGAGAGATGTTAAATCTACTCTGAAACACAAAGGAGAGATGATAAATCTACTTCGGGACACAAAATAGAAGGATAGGACTATAACTTCTAAAGAATATATTCTCCTCAAACTACAACCTCATTTCTCTGAGTATAACCTATGTATCCGGAGAATTAATATTAGTGAAATGCTAACATTTGTGAGAAAAAAAATGTGTCGTTTCTATGAAAATTAAATTTATGTGTTCCATTATTTTTTTCTGTAACATTCTAGTTGTTGTTAAAAAGAAATTCTTGTAACATAATTACTATGATGAACTCTTTGTCAAATTATTTTAATTATTCTGAAAGAAATTGTTATTTTTGCCAGTTATGTTTGTTTGAATAAGAGTGGATATTTCATTGTGCTGTGAAATTGTATTTAAAGACAATGTTAGTAATCAATATATGTCAAGAGAGTGAAAAACACAGCTTGTACTGCTGCTACTGGTATAGTTTGGTATGAAATTGTGTTCTAGAATCCCTCCCATCTCCAAATTCTATGGATACAAGGGAACATTTCCTCTTGTCCTTGCCTGTCAAAAGCAGGTCAGCTAGAGCTATCATTCATTGCAATAGCTATCTGGGAGCCAGCAAGCATTATATGTTCATTCATCTCTTGTCACTGCCATAGCAAGTGCTTGTTAGCCACTTTCCATGACGACCATTGTTTGAACCAGGAGTTGTGTATTTTTAACATGCACACATCTTAAGTTGGCTTCCAGACACTTTTTAGGAAGACACATCTGCTGTGTTCTGTCAGCTTCATTTGTTTGTCTGTCTCTCTGTTTCTGTCTCTCTTTCTCTCTCTCTCTTTCTTTCTCTATGGTCCTTACTCTTTTCATTTGTCATTCTTAGCTCAGTACAAAAGTTAATCTTTAAAAAATATCAAAGTTCCTGGTATGCTAATTACTCGGTAGCTACACTTAACAGCCATACTGACAGTGATAATTTCATTTTAGATTATATTAGAAGTGATAAAATTATTTAATCTATTTCTATTTAGTTTATTATCTTTATTTTATTGAGGCCTCCATATTTATATAGGTAATGGTATGTCATGCACATTACACAGGCCAGGAAATCTTTGTATATGCTATCAGTCTGGATTTGTATTTATCTTTTCATTTATAAACCTTATTTTTTTCATATTTTCCTTCATTGTATATATATATATATATATATAATGTAAATAAAATTTATATATATATATATGCATATATACATACATATGTACATACATACATATATATATATATATATATATATATATATATATATATATATATATGCATGTAATGGGTGCAGGATGTCACAAACCATAAACAGCGTGAAATATGAAGAAAAACTTGGGTATGCGTACAACAAGAGAAACAAATGGAAAACAAGACAAGTAACATAAAGAATGACCCTTCATCAGTTGTCTACTTCTCGTTTCAAGGGCAGCCAACAACTGATGAAGGGTTGTTCTTTATGTTACTTGTCTTATTTTCCATTTGTTTCTCTCGTTGTTCGCATACCCAAGTTTTTCTTCATATTTCATGTTATTTACATTTTATGACGTCCGTACCCATATATGCATATATATATACATATATATGTTTGTACGTATATGTATGTATATAAACATATATGTATATATATATATTTTATATTATTATATGATTGAAAGCCACGCATCTATTTCCAAGTAAGTTTATCTATATATATATATATATATATATATATATATATATATATATATATATACACTATTCATATAAATACAGTGTACATTTAAACACATAAGAGGTATCCATCATAGGATTCCCTCACGCTAGAAAGAACAGCTAAGTTCCAAACCACTATTAGTGATAAAATTTCGAAGGGAATGAAAAATAAAAACATTTACCATGTATGTATGTATATATATATACTATTTATACTTATCAACTAGAGAGCCTTTATACAGTTGCTCAACCAGCCCAAAATATTGGAAAAAATCTCTCAAATCATTTAAAAAAATGGAAGAACACTGCAGATAATGAAGAACTAGACAGCCCTAAGTAGACGGGATGGTCCTGGTTGAAATACATTTAATCAAAAATTTGCTTAATAAGAGTTGACTTGTTTACTAAAGAACAACAACAAAATATATACAAGTTCTTATGTTAGGACTGAATTTTAATCTTGTAAATCTTTTGATTGGAAATTGTTATTCATTATATCCAATATCTTCTACTAATTAATTTAGTTGTCTACATCTTGTACTCTGTGTTTATTAGTTGAAACCTCTATCATGCTCTAATTAAAATACTTGAATTATTGAAAAGCTTCTTTTATAAATATCAACATCAAACTTGTATCTCTGTGAATGTCAGCTATGGAATTTTAAACTATGGTTAGCTGTTCTTTTTGTTGATGCAAACTCTACAGAAATGAAAACTTAGGAATTATTGTAATATCGTGTTTAGAAGGGGTTATTTATATTTAAGAAATTCTGTGTTTGATGAGACTGGTTTTCAGTTTTTTTTTTTCCTTTTGGTTTTTGAATGTCTATAACACTATGCAAAAGACCTAGAACTCTCAACTTCATATTTGGTCTTTGGAATATCTCTAAAACCTTTGTAACTAATTCAGAAGTCATGCCACTCTCTGCTTTATTATTGAAACTGTAAACTAAAATATAAATCAGTACAAACCTATTAAATTTGGTTGTAATGAATTTCTGACTCTCATCTTTGTTAATTTTTTTTTTTTTTTGCCCCACTGACTGAGCTTTGAATGGATTTTGTCTGAGAGCTTGCATTGTTTTAGAGTCTCATGTGATAAAACACAGCTGTAATTTTGATCAAATATAGATTCTTTCAATTTTCTCCCATTCTGTTTCCCTATAACTTCTCCCCCACTCTCTCTTAATAATAGTTACCATAATCCAAATGAACTATTATTAATCTTAGATTTTTCATAATAACAATACCAGTATTCCAAATGATCAAAATATTACAAGTACTGAATGTTGCCATTATATATTTTCTAGCTATAACGACTCTTTAGTAATTACCATTTAGAAATTTTGGATCAAGTTAGTTTCTGCTTCCGGCGTTTGTTAGCAATGTTACAAGGCAACACCTCGTAATGTTTTAAATTATTGAGTAAATTACTGACCAGAATTAAAGAGGCCATCACTGATACCTTTATGATGGATACTAAATGGATATAGACCATCACTGATATCTGTATACAGTAAATATTGAATAGTCAATGACTGTTGTGGACGTCTATATAGTGGACACTGAATGGATAGAGACCAGCAGCACTATTATTGTAGATATTGAATGGACAGAGACCATCAGTGATGATTGTATAGTAGATATTGAATGGACAAAGACAGGCAATGATATCTTTATAGTAGATTTTGAATGACAGAGACCATCATTGATGTCTATATTCAAACTAAAGTCTGCTTCAAGCCTACAGGCTCATTAGGCTGACACATTTCCTGGCTTCCAAAGTATATGAGTAACTGAGAGCACAATACTTTCCCTGCTTGGGGTGTGTGCTTGTCATAAGTTAACCTGCTAGCTGCTGCTGCTGCTCTGA
The DNA here is from genome assembly GCF_046866305.1 of Octopus bimaculoides. Classification (NCBI taxonomy): domain Eukaryota; kingdom Metazoa; phylum Mollusca; class Cephalopoda; order Octopoda; family Octopodidae; genus Octopus; species Octopus bimaculoides. The sequence goes on along the minus strand of NC_142936.1, from coordinate 56,692,480 downwards.
AATAATTTCAGTTGAGCAGAACAGAGAGATATAAGTTATGAGCTGCCTGAGAATTTGAAGGCGTGATCTTACAACTATGCGCCTTCATCACTATCCAAATATCATCATACATTTTGCCATGCTTGCATGAGTGGTTGGGTCTTCTTCCTACATCACATACTGCTAATCAACACATTCCTTTGTCATTTCTCTTGTGAAATGCAACATCTTGGGATAAGTCTTCACTATTTTATCCTAACTCTTCATCAGCCTTTCTTCTTTCACAGGTTCGAGTCTCCTTGAGCACTCAGCACTTCCTAATGCTGCTGTCTTCCTCCATATGCATTACATGTCCATACCAGCACAGTCTTTTCTTTTGTATACCACATTTCATCTGATTGTTTGTTTATATCCAGTTTTTCTCTCAGCTCATTTGTTTGTTTGTGCACACTAACTTCACACAATCAGCAGAGCATTCTCACTTGGTTTCTTTCTAGTCTTTGCAAATCTTCTGCATTCAAGGCCTTCATCTACTACCATACAGCATTGCACTCCATACACAAATATCTTGCAGTCTGCTTTTTGCTCTGGGAAAGAATCCCTTTATTGCAAGCAGAGGTAATAATGGCATTCTAAACCTTTTCCAACCTATTTTCACACACACAAAAATACAAACAGTATGTAAGCCATTTTAAGCTCCTTAGAAAGCAATTTTCAGCTTATTTAAGGAGAGAGTATCTGTGTGCAAGGAGAGGGAGTGAGTGAGAGGGAGAAAGAGAGAGAGGGAAAAAGAGTGGGGTGTTGTTTTAATTGTGTCATTTAAGAAAGCTTTAGTGTATGTGTTGTTTCTGAGAAAAACCTATATCAATGGTATTATCAGCTTCATTGATATATAGAAATATTTGATAAATACAACTTTTTCTCTTTTTTATTTGTCATAGAAAACTTCTAAGTTTTCTTATCAGATAAAATGTCTTTCCATTTCCCTGAATATTAGTGACTGCAACGATAAGTGGTCAGTACATTTCTTGAACATTAATCTTTTAAAAAGTTTGCTCCATTCTGACTAAATAGATACAATGTGTGTATATGAGTTGTACAAACACATTTTCTTGTCATCTAAACCAGTGGCTCTCAACCGGGGTTCATATGGCCCTTGGGAGTCCACATAAGATTTTGTTGTTAAAATTTATGTGCAATAAATTGATTATACTTCTGCAATATTTTAACAATTTTTTTTATACAATTCTTAATAATATTTAAGTATAAGAATATATAATAGAATTTTTTTTAAACATCAAATAGCTATGAGAGTCCAGTAGAATAAAATAGGAATCAAGAGGTTCCATAGGCAAAATATGGTTGAGAACCACTGATCTAAGCAACCATGCATGACAGGAAACTCGGGGAAGAAATGAATCATCAAATAAATAAATATGACTACTTGTATTGAGTACTCATTCTTTTGTTAGTAACCCCAAACATATATACATTATCCATCGTCCAAAATGCTACAGTCTATATCCAAAATAGTTGACAGCAATCATTTTAGCATGGCTGGTGATTTTAACAGACATGTTGGATAGCATTACAATGACTTCTCTGGTGTTTGTGATGGATATGGTTATTGTACAGGGAATAAGGAATGATCAAGGCTCTATCAGTTCTGTGATGCAAATGACCTAACCATTTGCAACACCAATTTCAGGAAATTGGTGGTCTATTACCTGATTATTTATCAATCAAGTTAACAGAGATGCTAGACTTGTTATCAGGAAATGTGATGGTTTCCTGGTGAAGAGTGTACTACTCAACATAGACTCATGGTTAGTAATTTCAGGTTAAGAGCTAGACAGTCTGGAGGAGGAGAAAATGAATGCTGAAGGAACTTTCAGCCAACGATAGGTTTTGACAACTAATTTATTGATGCATATTAGGAGATGGAAAAAAAGATACAGACATAGAGCATGAAGACAACTGAGTTCTTGCTTGATAACCTACTGATGGCAGCTGGCTGAATCTCTAGCTGGAACAATGGCCCACCCCCTAAAAACGAAGAGTGACATGGTGGTGAACAGCTATATAGGAACAGCTATAAGGGATCAGTTTGATAAAAAAAAAAAAAAGCTGAAAGAAAGGGGATAGCAAAGAGCAATATCAAGTAGCAAGAAGAGAAACTGGCCCTCAGCTAGAGGAAAAGATGAAAGAAAGAAGATAAGAGGTGTGTGGGATTCCTCATTGTAAGCTTAGTGTTCTAGGGAAAGACCTGGTAACTTTCCTACTTCCATATCTCTAATTGCCCTATCTACCATACTGCTGTCAACTTGAATAGCTGTTCCCTCTGAAGGCCCACTTTATCCTATGTATTCTCATTCAACAATCTCTCATAATAGTACTTCCGTGCCTTTTTCTTTACTGAATGAGTAAGAGCATGTATCCTGTTATCATTTTGTGCATACTTCTCTTCTTCATTTTCTTGATTCTGTCTGGTACACTGCCCTGTAGTCTGGAACGTCTTCCGTCTTTGATTCTCATGTTTGCAGAACATATGCAAACCTTTTCCAGTTTCTCTCTTTACTAATTATGCATCATGCCTACATGATATTGCCTTTTTACTACCTTTTTTTTTTTCCAGTCATGCTCCCTTTCTAGGCCTGTCTCTCGAGTTTTGGGATTTTATTCACAGTTCTATTGTCACCTTCCATCTATTTGTCATCTTGCACAAGCCACACATCTGGTCTGTTGCTTACAGTAAGTTGTCTGGCTAGAACTTCCAGTTGTTCTTTATTTTATAAGTCTCCTCCTTTTTGTTTTATGCATTAAGTAGAGACTTTATGAACCTACAAAATGGTCAGTAGGTCGTTTACCTTTGTTATCTTCCTATTTCAGAATATCTTATATATATCTCTAGCTCTATCTTGTTCTCATTCAGGTCTTGTCCTGAATTCAGTAAACACTATTCTATGTTGGTTTAAATTCTTTACCAGGGTAACACTTAGCATTCACAACCATCTATCTATCCATTCTTCTGTTTGGTATGAAATTAATCTGGTCTGTGTGTTTTCCTGGCTAGTAAATGATCAGGTAGCTGGCCAATTTCCTGACGTTGCTTCCGCAAATTGTTAGTTAATTAACATCACAGACAGAACTCCAAATGCCTTCATCCCTTTTCATTCTTTGTATCATACCCACAGACTCCATGTGTTCCATAGAAGTTATCATGGTGTTGCTCTACATGTATGTTAAAAATACTAGATGTGATAATGAAATAACTGTCATTCACCATTAAGGTAATAAGCCTTGTATCTACAAGGCAGCCCTTTCTATTCATTTGCCGGTCTCAATTGTGATGCATATGTTGAGGTAATTATCACTGTTGTATTGTCCACGAAAGACTCGCCCAAATTTTATTATGTTACACACACTGACTATTCTGATTACTTTATCTACTCATTTCTCTGCCAACAATGTGGGTGGCTAGCAGCACTCCATTGCTCTGCTGCCCACTCAGAAGAGTTTGTACCTGTGTTCCTTGACTGTGAGAAGTCTGGTTGAGGCTCCTCACCAGCTATATATATATGTGTTTGTTTGTGTGTGTGTGTGTGTGTGTGTGTGTGTGTATCTTTTACTTGTTTCAGTCTTTAGACTGAGGCTATGCTGGGGCACTGCTTTGAGGAATTTTAGTTGAACTAATTGACCCCAATACTAGTTTTCTCTTTAAGTCTGGTACTTATTCTCTTGGTCTCTTTTACCAAACTGCTAAGTTACAGGGATATAAACACACCAACATCAGTTGGGGGATAAGCGTGCACGCGCGCACACACACACACACATACACACTCAAGACTGGCTTCTATCAGTTTCTGTCTATCAAATCCACTCACAAAGCTTTGGTCAAACTGAGGTTATAGCAGAAGACACTTCCCCAAGGTGCCACACAGTGGGATCAAACCCAGAACCATGTGGTTGGAAAGCAAACTTCTTACCACACAGCCATGCCTATATATATATATATATATATATATATATATATATATATATATATATATATATATATATATATATATGTGTGTATAAACATTCATAAAATCTGTTTTTTATTAGTTGAAATATTGGCTTAATGAGTTCCCGAATGAAAAGGCAATTGTAATGTTCTTTAAAGACTGAAAAATGTGCTGAATTCTTCAACATCCATTCCTGTTAATGAATTTCACTCATAATCATTTATATATGAATTAATCATAAGAGTAGTTAAGATCTTTAACATCTCGTACTTGCATGGTGATGACACATGGCTTAGTGGTTAGGATGTTGGACTCCTGATTGTAAGATTGTGGTTTCAATTCCTGAACTGGACGATGTGTTGTGTTCTTGAGCAAAACACTTCATTTCACATTGCTCCAGTTCAATTAGCTTGCAGAAATGAGTAATCCTGTGACAGACTGGCGTCCTATCCACTGGGTAAATATATATAAGCCATGGAAACCATAAAGCCAGCCCTTATGAGTTGGCGTAACTCTAGAAGGAAACTTTACCTTTGTGGAGGTGTGTGGTTTAGTGGTTAGTATGTTGGACTCATAATCATAAGATTGTGGTTTCAATTCCTGAACTGGGCGATGTGTTGTGTTCTTGAGCAAAACACTTCATTTCACGTTGCTCCAGTCCATTCAGCTGGCAAAAGTGAGTAATCCTACAACAGACTGGTGTCACATCCAGGTGGGGAATATATACATCATGAAACTGGGAAACCACCCCTTATGATTTGGCATACTTCAAAAAGGTAACTTTACTTTTTCTTTCTCCATACTTGCAAGATCTTGTTTTTTTCTGTTGATTTTTTTTTTTTTGCATGTGTTGTGAGGGGTAACTTTGATGAGAATAGCAAGAATTATCTAAAATTATAGTTACCACTTTAGCACAAATAAATCCAAAGACCTAGTTTTCAGTGTTGCTACGTTTTTGTTTTTATTTTATTTTATTAGCTTCCTGGTGTTTTGTTGTTTCTACATTTTGAGAGATGGTGGTGGTGGTGGTAACAACAGTTGTAGGTGAATAACTGCATAGTTTGAACAGGTTTTATTAAGAAACCTATTAGTCATGGTTGATTGCAATTAGAGAAATTAATTTTATCTACTATTATTATAGGCATAGTCAAGGTTGTGTGGTAAGAAGATTGGTTCCCAACCACATAGTTCTGGGTTCAGTCCCACTGCATGGCACCTTGAGCAAGTGTCTTCTACTATAGCCTCAGGCCAACTAAAGCCTTGTGAGTGGTAGATGGAAACTGAAAGAAGCCTGTCATATATCTGTATGTGTGTGTCTGTGTGCGTATCTTTGTTTCTGTGTTTGTCCACACTACGATTGGATAACCAGTGTTGGTCTGTTTACATCCCCATAACTTAGCAGTTTGGTAAATGATACTGATGGAATAAATACCAGGCTTAAAACAAAACAAGAAAAATAAGAGTACAAGTTTTGAGGTCAATTCATCCAACTAAAAATTCAAGGTTGTACTCCAGTAAGGCTGCAGTTTAAGAACTGAAACACGTAAAAGATAATATATATACATATATATATATATATATATTGCTTTGTTGCTTTCCTTCTTTGTCTCTTGCAAAAATGTTAGTAAATATTACAATAGCAGTAGCAGCAGCAGCAGCAGCAAAATGCAAGAGGTGTTAGGAAAGTATTTTGAAACCACTACATATTTGGTTGCTAGCTGGAATTCTTAATTTTTGGAAAGCTACTTGACTGACATATTTCAATTGGGTCAAAGGCTAGATCAACAGCTGTGCACTCCCCAGCTCCCCTGCTCCCACCACACCCCACTGCACCCCTGCTGCTCACTTGCAAATATTTTCTGAGTGCTGCCTCTTTAAAATATATTATAGAATCATTTCCTGTGTATTAGATCTGAAATATGTATTGAAGAATGATTAACATGTAGAATTCAGCATACATTCTCTATTTAGCTTTTTCTAAACTCCTTTGTTGTTCCACAGCGAAAATTAAAAGAGTTTCTTCTTTGTCATCTTACAAAATTCCAAATAAATTTCTTTTCAGTCAAGGAACAACCTATTTCATTAATATTTCTAACAGATTTCTTGTGTACATACTTTTGCTAATCAAATGAGTAGAGTAGATGAGAAGTTCACTATGCTAAAATCCAAAATTACTAGCAGATTTTTTTTCAATTAATTTCTAAGATCATAGGTGCGGGCATAGCTGTGTGGTAAGAAGCTTGCAACCACATAGTTCCAAGTTCAGTCCCACTGTGTGGCACCTTGGGGGAAGTAAGTGTCTTCTACTATAGCGTTGGGTCACTTGAAGCCTTGTTAGTGGATTTGGTGGACAGAAACTGAAAGAAGCCTATGTGTATCGTTGTCTATTTGTCTGATGGAAACTGAAAGAAGCCTGTTGTGTATGTGTACGTGTCGTTGTACCTGTATTTGTCCCCCACTACTGTTTGACAGCTGGTGTTGGCTTGTTTATATCCTCATAACTTAGCGGTTTGGCAAAAGAGTTTGATAGAATAAGTACCAGGTTTTAAGAAGAAAAAAAGTACTGGGGTTTGAGTCATTCAACTAAAAATTCTTCAAGGCAGTGCCCCAGCATGGCTGCAGTCCAATGACTGACACAAGTCTCTGTCAGCTTGTTTGTTTTCATGTCTATCTGTCAGCCTGTCTGTTTTCCAGTCTACCAATCAGTCATTTGAATTGTCTGTATGTCTGTCTGTCCATCCTGTATTGAGAAACTACCAAATAAACACCCACTGAACCATTACATACCATGTTATTCGCTATCTCACAGAGAAGGTCTTGTAATACTTATTTTGAGAAATAGCTCACAAATCGTCCTCATACTGCCACCCATGCCAGCTTGGAAGGCAGATGTGAAATGATGATGATGATGATGATGATGATGATGATGATGATGACTGCATCCTTCACTTGGAGTAGAAAAGTGACTGCAGTCATTTTAGTACAGTACTTTTGTCAATGAAAGATTTGGTAGTGAACAATTTGGCACAAAAGGCAGATGTGGGCATACGTGCATGCGCACACACACACACACACACACGTGCGGAGAGAGAAAGATTAAAATGTATTGAAATGAAAATGAAATAAAATATGGAGTTATCAGTTATTTCCCTTCTCATCACATATTCCTATTGATTATAAATACACATTGAAAGATTATTATTGTTGATAAAAGTAAAGGTTATTTATGTTGATATAATGATAAGTATTACTTTATTTAGTTTTTTATTCAGCTTTTGTGGGTCATGCTCACATAGTAAAACTCAGTTTTTATGTTGAATAAAATGAAATTTTCTCAGTGGCAAAACATCCCAGTGTCAAATGAGTCCTGTCACTAGTGCTAAAATATCCCTAATCCACCACTATTTGTCAAAAATGGAGTAGTTGCCATTTTCTCTCTCTCTAGTATAAATAGTATAGAAATAGAGAATGAGACTCAAACATCAAGAAAGAAGTAGAGAGAGAAGGAAGAGAGCAATGTTGATGATAGTAGCAGTACATTTGTATGGCATCATACTCTCTGTCTTTCTTTGTCCATTAGTATCTCTAACTTTTCTGTCTTTCTCACTTCTGCTTCTCTTTAGTGAAAGTGGAATAGAGAGTGTTTGGAACAAGAGATAGATAGATAAATAGACAGAGAGGGAGAGAGAGAAGAATGAAGATAATGGGAGACAACAGGCTCCAACTTTTGCAGTTTTCTTTTGTTTTGTATTACGATTTTTCCTCATTACTTAAATTATAGAATGTATGAAAGAATTCCAGGTTTATATTAACAACAACATTAAATAACATACTAACATACATTAATATAATATTGGCTTATGAATTCCTAATGATGTGTATTTAGAGGGATTCCATGGACCAATTATTCATCCATGTACTTCATCTAATGGCATATGTATAAGTATGGTTAACCAGTTCATAAGAAAATCCACATACCAAGATAGATTTCATCACAAACAACTTCTTGAACGGCATTGAAAAAACAACAACAAAAAAACTTGATAGTTAATTCTGGTTAGCATCCCATGTGGATTTCTTCTCCAGAAACTCACCTCTATCACATTTTCATTAGGCCAGTGCCAGTTTTCATAACTGTTCAACAAAACAATGCCACTTCATTACAGAATGATTTTCTTTTAATCAGTGAACTGTTAAAAAAAGGATTATGTAGTTATTTATTTTGAGGGACTGAAAATTATGTACTGGGAGCTTAGTATATTTAGTATCCATTTCTCAGTTTGTGTATGCATGCATGTGTGTGTGTATATATATATATATGTGTGTGTGTGTACATACATACTTGTGTATAAGTACAAAATTCTTTTCCTTTCATATTCAAATTTGATATCAGCTTTGTCCCATGGATAAGCTACACCACAGTTTTTTCAGTTAAAATCAAGTATGAAATAACGCAACTTGTGCATGAATAAATATGTGCACATGCACACGCACACACACACATAATCTTATATGTATGTATAATCTTCACAAAGAAAGTTCTGATGGGAAGGATTATCATAGTCAAAGGCATCACAGTGCTAGCAGCATGAGAAACAGGTTGTACCGATGATGGGATCCAAGATGATCGAGTCAGATCAATAAGCTTTTCAGATGCTTGTCCCTTCCTTTTATTATATAAAGGTGTGTAATTTCAAGTATTATTATTTTTATTTCTATATTTTCACTTTCTGTTGCTTTGCTGTATTACGCAAACAATGTGATATAAGTTATATCAATATATATTAAGATAAAACACCAAATGTGTCCTAATTTTTGGTAAACAATGTTTTAATACACAATGTTTTTGTTTTATGTAATAGCTTACATAATTGATCATCGTTTTTTAAAAAAGTGATTATCAAACACAAGCTCTTTTGAAGAAGCTGGTCGCAAGATCTCTTTGAGTTCTTGGATTTTTATTCCAACTTTTAATTTTACTCACCACTGTTACTCACCATTTTACTCACCACTTTAATTTTACTCACCACATTGATAGAAGAGAGTCTAAGCACCAGATGTTGAGAACATGACTTCTAACATCCGACATCAACCAGTCAACTGAGATCATTAATTTCATCTTAAACCATTGATATTCTGTGATCAATCATCCATATCATCTTAATGGTCCATTTAATCAGGTCCCCTTAATATTGATTTCCTTTCTGTGTGGATTAGAATATTCCATAATATTTTACCTTATCATGTTACCTTATCATTCTGAAGTATGCCTTATATTATCACTTTTCTTTTGGTATTTCGAAATGCTGGTAAAATTTCCATCATATAAGAGCCTTAATTTTGTCATGCCTGAAGATTTATTTTTTTCTTGGTTAAGACTGAGTAGTCAGTGACAATGTGGTTAATTTTATTTTCCCAATTTGCACATATGCTGCAGTTGCCTAATATATTCTGCAGTTACTTAATATATTCTCTATGTTGCCATTGCCTAATATATTTAGCTTTTGGTGGTTTCTTGTAGGAAGGCTTCATTCTTGTGCTGCTATGAAGAAGCTGTTGTGTTTTCATGGCTCTTCCTTCTGTACTTATTGACCTATTTTTAGTCTAACCACTCACCTCTATCCAAATCATACAATCCTCTCATCTCCCTTAACCTTCCACACACACTTATCGTGTCCATTAAAATAGCATAGATACTTCATGCCAAACATGTACTGCTTCTAAGAGTAGACATTTTGAAACTATTCTGAATCCTTCAGATGGATGCAGTGTGCAGTAATGATGAACACAGACTTAAAACTGTACCTTCGTCTCTTTCTACCTTGTTCAGTTTCTTGAAAAACATTTTTTTTTTGCAGATACTGCTATGTAAAGGCTATTCTTGCCATCATTCCAGCGTAACATTCTGTACCCATATTTTGGGCTTAGTTTTTACTTTTCCACAGCTTCTGTTATTTCTCCTTTTCTTTATTTATGGTAGTCAATTCAGCCCCTGTTATGTACTTGTTGGCTTCCTTAAAGTCAGAAAACAGTTATTATTTTGTGTCTATTTGGTAGCTATTTATATCAGTTTTCCATTATTTTTTATTAGATATTTATATAGTTTTGCTATTGTTATTTTGTAATTTTCTGTATTCATGGTAAATAGATTCTTTCTATTTTGAGATTCTGTATGGCGTGTTCTAAGTGCAGTCAATATTTTTCTTGCTTTTCTTGCAAATTTTTCTAGCATCCTACTGAGAATATTATGGCTGTACCTTATGACTGGGTCAGCTAGAATATCGATACCTATTACCTTACATTTTTGTATTTAGCCATGTTTTAAGTATTAATCCACAATATTTCTTCCTAATCTTTTTTTCTCCTCATTTGTGTGTTGTGCACTGTCCACTTCACCTGTTCCTAAGTATTTGTTAGTGTGTGTTTGTGTTTTGTTGTGTTACTCTTATCTCTGTTTTATTAGATATTGAACAAAATAGATCCTTATTAGATATTCTTAATTTTCTTCTCTTCAAAGTTGCCATTATGCAGGTCTTAATCTGAATTTTCGATATCCACCTACTGTGTGCAGCAGTGTTACTAGTTATTTGTTAATGCATACAATTCGAAGTTATCCATGTACAAAAGGTGGGGTGTGTAAAATAAAGCTCTAGTCAAGTTATTGCACTTGTTGTAATCAGCTGACTCCCTCCCATCAAAATTGCTGGCCTCGTACCTAAAGCAGAAACTACTACGACTACTACTACTACTACTACTGCTGCTGCTACTACTACTACTACTACTACTACTACTACTACTACTACTACAGTATGCTGGCAGAACTGCTAGCATGCTAGACAAAATACTTAGCGGCATTCTGTCCATCTCTATGTTCTGAGTTTAAATTCTGCCAAGGTTGACTTTTACCAAAAATCCCAAAGGCCTTTTGGAACATGGGCTTAAAGGTTTGTGTGTATGTGTGTTTGTGTGTGTGGTGCAGCAGTGGTGTATCAATCCTCCAGCATAGGTACTGTTTAGCTTTGCTCAAGGGTCAGCCAACAAACAATGCTATTTTCTGTCTCTGGAGTGGGGGTCCTAGTGCTGCTGTAATGTAATGTGGTGTAACATTATATATTTGAAACTGTCAAGTGGATCATCAGAAATTGATGCTTAGAATTTGTTGTTATTTTAAGGAAGTCACTGAGGGTTATTAATGTGTAGGGAGAGCAGAGTAAAAGACTGCTTCTTTAATATGCATTGTAAGTAAGGCACCTCTGCTGGTGACACATAAAAGGCACCCACTATACTCTTGGAGTGATTGGCATTAGGAAGAGCATCCAACTGCAGAAACCAAGCCAAATCAGACTGGAGCCTGGTACAGCTCTCCAGTTTATCAGTCCCAGCCAAACTGTCTAACCCATGCCAGCATGGAAAATTGATGCTAAATGGTGATAATGATGAGCTTGTCAGGATATCTTCAAAATGTCTGCTAAAAAAAAAAAACTACTGGCCTATGACCAAAAAGCGAAAACCCCTCCTCTTTCTCCTCTTCCTCCTTCTCCTCTTCCTCCTTCTCTTCTTCCTCCTTCTCCTCTTCCTCCTTCTCCCCTTCCTACTCTTCCTCCTCTGCTTCCTCCTTCTCCTCTTCCTCCTTCTCTTCCTCCTTCTCCTCTTCCTCCTTCTCCTCTTCCTCCTTCTCCCCTTCCTACTCTTCCTCCTTCTCCCCTTCCTACTCTTCCTCCTTCTCCCCTTCCTCCTTCTCCGCTTCCTCCTTCTCCTCTTCCTCCTTCTCTTCCTCCTTCTCCTCTTCCCCCTCCTCTTCCTCCCGCCGCCGCCGCCACCGCCACCACCACCACCACCAATAACAACATCAGATAATGAAATTCTCTGGTAGTCTGCTTTTGATTCCTACTTAGGTCTATTTCTTTTCAGTTAAATATATTGGTGCTTTTAGGAAAGGCCTGAACATAGTAACTTCCCATTTTCCTTCCTTTAAAACTGCTAGGCTTCATATCTGAGCAAAAATCAGTATTATTAACTTACATTGTTAATGTTAACCGAACTGGTAAAGATCTAAAATAACTTGCCGTACTGAGGTTAATCCATGCCAATATCACTTTTGCTTTTCATTCCTCCATAGACAACCTAATAAGTAACATTGATAAATTGGGGTGAAGGTAATGTACTCAATTGACCATACCCGCCACCTTTGCCGTAACCAGCTTTGTTCTATGCCAAAATAAATCATTATTATGTTAATATTTTTCACAATGACTTTATTATTTCACAATGTTATACTCTTCTGTTCAGCTGCTTTCAGTATGATTGATGACTATATTCACCTGTGTTAATACTATAGTGGTCTGTTGTTGGTGTGGCCATCTGTGTATCTAACATTAACTTACAGTTCTATATTTAAGAGATGAGGAATTATGTACATTATTTACATTATTTACAATTGACGGGCATATGGCGTAGTGGTTAAAAGCGTGGGCTACTAACCTCAAGATTCCAAGTTCGATTCCAGGCAGCGACCTGAATAATAATAATAATAATAATGACAACATTGAAAAATACCTTAGGAATGAGAACCCAGGTTTGAAATTTCCCCAAAACACCCGATGAAGACTGGAGGGTATATCAGCTGAAACGTGTTAACAACAAACAAGATGAGGACAAATATCTGTCAATTGTAAGTAATGTAAATAATGTAACATTAACTTTTAATTATGTTAGTAGTTTAAAGATGAATCATTATACGGCTTATAATATTTAATAATCATTGAACTGCTATTACTCTTGTTTACAACATAGTAAATTTTGATTGGTATAGTTGACATTTTGCTCTGTTATAGACAATAGATTAACCATTAAGCAAAATAAGCACGTGCTTAGGGCATCAAGGGACATGGGCACCACAGAAATGGTAAATGGTTTATGGTACAAAAGAAATAACTTTAAACTTGCTAAAATAATATTCAAAGTGGCTTATATGATCAGAAATATAACTTCAAATTGTTCATGGTGTCATAGTGAGGATCTGATCAAAGACTTTGCAATTAAAAAAGTGGGAGAAAACTTTTCAAATATAAATAAAGAGGAAGTATACAAAAATAACCATTATTTTCCATCTTAGTTTTGTTTCATTTTGAAAAATGAAAATCTATTTTATGTTTTATTATTGTTTATATTTTGAATTAACTATATATGGGGCACCAAAATCTTTTAAGCGCTTAGGGTTTCTATGGGTCTTTATCTGGCACTGGTCTCATGCCACATCTACCGAGGTACTCATGACTCACCCATCTCTCCTGCAATTGTCCATCCCCTCTAGACTCTATATCAACTACTATACCCACTCCTTCTCCAGCAGAATGATGATGCTCTGCATTCTCCTCTCTTTCTATGTCTTTCTTGCAGCCATCAACTCTTAAATATTGAAGAGGAACATTAAGCATTTCAGTCTCACTGGTTTTCGAGGGCCTTGGCCACTTCCTCAGACCAATCATAAATAAACAAACAAATAGCCTTTTTGACCATACTAACTATTACCAGATTGCCCTACATTACTCTCTCAGCATTTCAAAAGTGATGTAAACAGTCACAAGAGCCTACCTGCTTTATTACGACTTTCTCTTTTTTCTCACTGACCTCTCTTGTATTGTTTTTATAGAGATATATATCTGCTGGAGGCCTATTATAATTACATCTTACACTTGCATATTTGAGATATTTAGCAAAAGAAATTTTTCTCTTTGCACCAGCAAAGTTTTGAACTATGTAATATACCTACCTCAGTGATACCTCAGCATGTTAACCGCCACAGCCTGTTACTAGAACTTACTGGTGACGCCGCGTATTTTGTGCGGTCATACTGTTTGTTTGCTTACTGTTTAACTACAAGGAAATGTAATTTTTTTGCATTTTTACAATATTTCATATAATACTTAGCACTCATGTTATTTAGATATCGTTGAAACCATGTCAAAGATGCATAATAAAATATTTTCCTAAATTTTGAAAATGTGCCATCGATAGAGCATATGGCGCTCGCATAAAGTTTATGTTGAACCACCGGTGGTACCTGTGGCAATTAATGTGTTAACTTACTGGTTAAGACATCTACTTATGGTTCTGTCAAATTGCTCTATTGTAGGGTGTACTGACATTGCTGTCTCTTTGACCCACTTTCTATCAACCCTAGTGGACATTAGCCTTTGATTTTGTCTTCATGGCTCTTCCTTCTGTACTTATTGACCTATTTTTATCCTAACCCCTTACCTCTTTACAAATCATACAACCCTCGTATCTCCCTTAACCTTCCTTACACACTTAACATGCCCATCAAAACAGTCAGCTTAGAAACAGTACGTGTCTGGCATGAAATAAGTTTCTAAGAGTAGACATTTTGAAAATATTCAGGCAAGTTCGTCTCCACATATTCACAACACATGTTAAACAAGCAATCTTTTACTCTACCCTCCCTGTACATTAATAATATACACTGAGGCTCTCAGAATGACTAAAAACTCCAGGCATCAATCTCTGATGATCCTAATGGTGGTTTCATACATATAACGTTAAACACATAACATTATAGCAGTGTTAGGGTACTTCTCCAGATCTAGAAAATAACACTGTCTGGTCACTGACCCTTGAGTAAAGTTAGACAGTACCTATTTTGGAAGACTGATATGCCGCTGATGCGATCCCCCCCTCATGTCTCACATATCCAACACCACACTCCAAAAGGCATTTTGGATTATTGGTAAAAGCCGACGCAACATGTTACAACTCCTGGCTCATACAAGCACTGTTTTCCCTTTCTCTTCTAACACCACTACAATTTTTTTCCAGTCCTCCTACCTAGTAAGTTGCGTGTTGCGTATCAGCCCAGCTTAAAGGCCACGGGATTCACCTCCCCATCCTATCTTCGTCATACCTTCAGTTTCTCAACCCTTAAAGCCCTCTGGTATCATCTCCATTTCTACTCTAGCTACAGGTGTCAACTTAACGAAGTTCAAACTTTTAATATCAACCACGTCACTGTCACCAGTCTGAGAGGGCATAGAAAGGTTATTGGCAAGCCCTCTTCTTTAACTAATTTCCTATTTATGTGTATGTGTGTATATATATATATATATATATATATATATATATATATATATATATATATATATATATATATATATATATATATATAGTAAGAGTGGACAAGCTGTCGTAAATTAAAATATATAATCCACTCCCATTACAAGGCTGATTTTCTTTTTTCTTCTCTCTGCTGACATGGAATGTAATAGTATATTAGAAGGATAGGGATGATTATTATAATTAGGTATTAAAAGTGAAACGTGATGTTTCAGTGAGAGTTATAATTATAATTATACCGTTAATACCGAAGATAAGCATTGATAAGATAATCGTGTCAGTGACAAAGATTATTTTTGTATTTTGCTTGGCCTGTGCAATTCTTTTGCAACACCGAGAGAAAGAGTAGACCTACAATTGTGGTTACCTATAAATAGTAAATGTAAGCAAATTATTATTATTATTATTATTGGTCACTCTATTCTGTGTTCTTGAAGGAAATCCAAATATCTGATTTGAATTTTTGGATGAGGTTGTTTCACTTGCGTCATTCACACTTTGGAGAAAGACATGTTTGTCATTAATTCTTATCTTTTTTACGCTAAACTCTGAACATTGAACCTATTTAAGACTCTGTTTGAGCCGGCAGAACCGTTAGCGCGTTGGACAAAATGCTTAGCGGCGTTTCTTCCGGCTCTTAACATCTCTGAGTTCAAATTCTGCCGGGATTCACTTTGCCTTTCGTCCTATCGGGACCACCACTAGGGTCGATATAATCAACTTGCCCAGTGGTTCTCCACCGGGGGTCCCTATAAAATTTTGCTGTTATAATTTAAGTGCAATAAATTGGTTATACTTCTACAGTACGCAAAATGGATTTTTGTGGTTTTCGTCACTGTTTACAATTTTGTTCCAATTGTTTTCAAATTTGGTATATGGATTAAGTTTTGTATACTAATTATGATGATGAAATTCATTTTCCTTATAAATCCATAAGTAAAAAGTTATTAGCCTTTAAAATTTGCAAAATTTGGGTATTCTAGCCAATCAGAAGCGAGTATTTTACACATCACCGTGGCAAAAAGCTGTTTTCATAGTAACCAAAGATGCTATGCATGCACACAAGGAGGAGATACAAAAAAGATAATCTTACTATAATGATACTCTAGTGTTTTTCTCCGTCACAACATAAATGAGAAAGGAAGGGGTGATAGATGAATAAGGAAGGAAAGGGTGATGGCAAAGTGGGAGTATTTCAACTCTGTGTGAGTATATGTGTGTGCGTGTACAAGGGAAGTAGCAATGTTTTGACGTCCCTGATGATGGAAGAAGCAGCGATTGCGCTGTTTTCTGATTGGTTGAAAATTCTGAAAATTATCAAACTCTGAACACCTGTAACATTTTCTTAAAATTTTTCTGGAATAAATGAATAACAAATTCGAATTCAGAGTCAAAAATTATATCTATATGACACATTAAATTTCTTTTGAAAACCACGAAGATCCCAGCAATTTTTTAAAATACATTTTCTTATGAGAGTCAAGACTATTGAAAAGGTTGCAAGACGCAACGAAAATTTTAGGAAAATAAAAATAAGGAATAAGTGGAAATTTTACCGGTGAGTGTGTTAAATTATACGGCACGAAAAGAAAATGACTCTCCCCAGACAAAACAATATGCTTCAACACACGAACTCACATAAAGAATCTTGCAAACCAAATCCAAAAACTAAATATTTTCACATGATATTTAATTCTAAAACATTTCTTAAACATCGAATGGCTATGGGGGATCCAGTAGAGTAAAATGGGAATCAAAGGGGTCCAGGAGTAAAAAATGGTTGAGAACCACTGAGCTAGCCATTATCCTGCTAAAGTTACTGGTCTTGCTCCACAATTTGAAACACTTATTCTCGCTTTTCATCCCTCCAAAAAAATAAAGTATCAGTCAAGTATTGATTGACAACCTTCCTCCTAAAAACTGTGGCCCTGTCCCTAAATCAGAAACATTCATCATCATCATTGCAACCATGACACCAATCATCATCGCCGTTATTGTTCTTGCCTTGCTAAAACGACTTTATTTGTGCTTTGGTTTACGGATTAAATTTCTGTCGTGTTTCTTAAAAATTAGATGGCTATGTGGTTTAATGTGTGGAATTATTACTGAAGATGGGAAAGGTTTTCACTTTTTTTTAATGCCATGATTATGGGAAAGAAAGACATTTTGAAAAAAATGTCTTCTTTGCTAATCGACATTCAACGCAAAATGCCGACCAGACCTACGCCCTCAGCGAACAAAAACATCTGCAGAGGCAACGTACATGAAAAGATTTTAAATAAAAATAGAGACATTAAAGAAAAAAGAAAATTATGTAGCTGGTATTTATGACACGAGTTTATATTTAAAAAATTGCAACACAACATTTTATACACGTTTGCTGCAAATATCGCATCAAGTTAGGAGATTCTAGTCTCGAGTAGGTTTCATTTAGTGATGTAAGTCTGACAAGACTTCAGCTCAAAAACTCTCTCTTCTTGCCCGGAGATTTTCTTCAAGAGTGGGAAAAAAGAAAGTTGACACAATTGTGAATTACGAAAATTTGGAAAAGTCCTTTATGTACTTGCAAAAAAAAAAAAAAAAAAAAAGAAACTGAAACCGGCACCAGCCAATCTATGGGGACGATAGGTTGTCTATTGAACAAAGTAAAAATGTCGGAAAATATCAAGGAGATTGCCTCGTCCTCCCTCCTTGGAACTAACTAGGAAGTTAAAAGGACACGTTCCTTTAGTCATAGTCAACTTAACAATAAGAGATGAAGGAGGAGACGACAGGTTACTAGATATAGTTGTGGTAATCAATGGTGAAACGCTGATTTCCAGAAAAGGCGTCGCAATTTATCTGGTAACAAGGAGAATAGCCCTTTGCCATTACTTTAATGTGAAATGCGAAGACTGCGTTGTTAGAGCTAAGATATACGTGCAAAGTCATGTGATCCCAAACAGATCTATTCACTGCAACCTCATCGCATGCGTTTTCCTCCAGATTTCTTACCTAGCATCACAGAGAGTGGAGGTAAGGAACCTGACTTTAGTGGGGCTCTGATAAATTTGAACCATTAAAAGCTTTCGCTAGAGTTGACTGTCACTACTTGGTGACTGTTAGAACAGCAGGTTTCGTTGTCGTTTTCAGAATCAATATACAGCGACATTTGCTCAGTGGGTCTAGAACTGTTAAACATTGTACACTCAGCCCATTCGTGTATTGTCACCTCTATTGTATGTACTGACTCTCGAGTTACTACTGTGGAAGCTGGAGCTTCAAACTGACTTGGGAAAACCGCGTTGGCGTTTCTGGATGTCTTCATATTGATGTCAGATACCATGGAAGTGGAGGTGGTTGGCAGCATTCTAAAGGAATACGAGGTTGTAGCCGAAGAAAAGTTTAATCTGGAGAAGAAAGCCAATACTGGCACTGAAGTCACTGACAAGTTAAACGATTTGGGTCTAGTTTGGTCCAGATTTCCAGGTGGGCAGAAACTGAGACGAAGTTACAAGTACAATGACCAGTCTCAACCTAGAGGAAGAAGATGACGAATGCTTATATTGACTTTGTCATAATTTACCATCTGACTGCCATGTTTTGTCCCAGTTTTTGGATTGAACTGGATTGAAGCAACTGCACTTCAATTTTATGTGGAAAGGATAGGTTCAATTGGTACGGCTCCGACAGCCTATCTGTTGCCAACACTTTCTGCACAATTTGCTCATCATGCCATTGGCCGTTGGTGTTCAAACATTCACGATACTGCAGAAATTCTTGGGTGATGAACGAATGTTGTCTCCATTTGTAAGGCGCATCTTTCCATACTTTGCCTCTTTGACAGAACTGCAGTCATAAATCGAGAAAAGACAAGATGGGGTGTCTGGCTTCCCGAATGTTTGCCAGGATCTCCACCATCTACCACCCAATGTGGTCGATGGAAATTTCATATTAACAATCTACAGCGTTCTAGTAGCGGGGGAAGGGCGAAACTGGCTGGTCTGTGCAGGATTAATTTTGATAATTTCCCAAAATCCTAGGCATGGCAGTGCTATCAAGGGGCAATATTTGAGGCAAACTCTAACAGCATTGAAGCGTTATGAGGCACTTTCATGGATGCACAGTAATTTAACTATTTTGCATGCATTCATTCTTTAGTTTTAGGATTACTGATTACTGTTATCGCGTGGAGGATAGATTCAGCCATCGACAGAATTCATTGTGAAGATCGGCCCACAGCACTTCTTTAGTGATGAAAGCAGGCAGAACAAAGACAGGCATTTGTCTCTTCAATTAAGCATTTATATATATACATTTACACACACACACGTATTAAGGTTTATGCCTTTACGTTGATGTATATATATACATGTGTGTATACGTTTATCTATCTCTGTGTGTGTGTGTAGATGTTTGTTTACATATAAACGCGCGCGGGTATGCGTGTACAATCACGCTTATGTATAAATGTATGTATATGTATATATATATATACATATTTACATTTACCTATCTATCTATCATATATATGCCTTTATATATTTACCAGTATACACGCATATATACATACCATTATTTATATCTTTATAGAAACGTGTGTGTATGTAGGTAGGTAGATATAAACGCGTGCTCATGTGGCTATATATGTATATAATTAGACGCGCCATATATGTGTGTGATCTGTCTCTATTAATCTACCTACCAATATATGCATACGCACACACACACACTCAAAATAGTAATTTAGGAACCTGAGTGATATGAAGTAAATAACGTTTAACGGTGAAATATAGTAGATTAAAGCTATAAATAACAGCAGATACAACTGTTGGTTAAAATTCCCATGGATGAGGGTGGGAGAATTGTCAACTGTTGCCGGTTTCACACGAACCTAAATCTCTTGTAAACACGACAGACATGCCCACAGGCTGCCTTCGAATTTTTTCCATCCAAGGTTTTTGAACCCAGTTCTAGAAGCGATTATTTACAGATTTAACTACTGCCAGTTTGTACCATTAAAAATAGGCTGTCTGGTAAGAAGTTTACTCCCCAACCACACGCGGCGGTGTGTTTAGTCCCATTGCGTGACACCTTTGGCGAATGTCTTCTACTATAGTTCCGAGCTGACCTTCTAAGTGGAGTTGGTGGACGGAAACTGAAAGAAGCCAGTTATATATATATATATATATATATAAAATGTGTGTGTTTGTTCCACATCGCTTGGCAGCCGGTGTTGGTTTGTCTATGTCTCCATAACTTGGTGGTTCGGCTATTAAAGACAGAAAGAATAAGCACCAGTATTTTTTAAAAAATGCACTTGGTTCGATTCGTTCACCAAAACCGTTTCAGGCGGTGCCCCAGCACGGCTGCAAGTCTAATGTCTGAAACGAATAAAAGACACACACACACATGCACATTTTATACACGCAGATGAATGTGTGTGTGTAAAACCGAGTTAATTAAATTTACAAATAATTTAGTTGTGCTTTTATGCTTTATGCAATGAACTTGCCTTTCGTCGCTGTTTTTCTTGCTAACCTTTATTTGTTTCCATTGGAGTGCAGTGTTATTCTGAAAATATAGCATTATTTACTTGCATGAAATATGTTTATTAACCGGCTATCGTGGAAAATATAGAGGAGAAACATTAAGAATTAATTTCGTCCGTGCGTGTGTGCGCTCTGAATGTGTTTAAATCACTCACGCCGCGCACACACTACGTTACGAAACGACGCAAACACTTCGTTGCCTTTTCAGCCTGCACGGTTTAAGAATCAGGCCTTCCTCCTACTACTGTATGATGAACATATTCTAAGGATGTTGTTCGGGGTATGGTGTTTGTAAAATGGCAAAACGAGTGGATGAGTGTGGTGGGAATCTTCTTGATGGTCCCGTCGTTGAAGTTTGGCTTCGTGCTAAGCAGCGTTGTTGAATTAAGTGAACGTGTTGCCTACGTGTCGATATAACCCCTCATAACTTCTTCTTTTTTTTTTAATGAATTTTCAGAAGATTTTTGCGAATTTGTATTCTACACACAGGAATTCATACGATTATGCAAAAAAACCAAAACAAAAATAAAGTAGAAAGGAAAAAATAATTGCTGCGTGATTTAAGGCCTATGTAGCTGTTATTTTTAGCATATCGCATGACCACCTCATACCCCCATCGTTTGTTTGTCTGAGGTATTGATGTTGTGCGATATCTTTCTCCACATAGACATATTCAATGGTCTATTGCTGGAATTTAAGCCAAAAATTCGGACTATATTTTCAACTGTGATTAAAAAAAAAATATTCGAAAAATTCAAAAAAAAAAAAAAAAAAATTTAGAAAAATTTTAAAAACTCTTGTTTTCATAGTCTTGTAAATTTCAGTGTGTAGACTACAAATTCGCAAAAAGTTTCTAAAAATTCAAAGAAATAAAAAAAATGTGATGGATTATATGCCGTTTCGTATAAGCAGAATTTCGCCGATAATTCTTTTGAAAAAAAACAACAAAAAAAGAACTTTGTATTTCATAGTTCGAATATTGACTTTTTAATCATTTGTTCATTAAATTTTATTTTTCATGTTAATAAACTGATAATTTAGTAAAGCGAATTAATAAACACACTCAGGTATTTATATTTTTGTTATGTTGGAGGTGTTTCTCATCTCTACTTCCGGGTAAAATGTCAACAGGAAGATAATTGAATTGGGTAGAAATGAAAACGAACTTTAGCTGTGTAAGATATATTAATAGAATGTTCTCTAGCTTTAGCCAGATTTCAGTGTGTGTATGTGTATGTGTATATGCGCACTAAATTTTTTCATCTCGTGCGTGTGTTTACTTATTTAATTAATGCTTAGCGAGAAGTGTGCGTTAATTCTGTGAGTCGGCAACATGTTGAGAAATGGGAAACTGCCGTCACTACATTGTTTAGGAGTAGGCAAGTTATCTCCCTTTGATCCTGACCGGATTTCAGCAATGATCTTGATGACCTCAGCAAATTCATCACACACACTCTCTTTCTCTTTTTCTTTTTCTCTCTCTCTCTCTCTCCTTTTTCTACATTACATACAGATACTAAAAGTTGTATGATCATGCATGCATGCTACATTTGCCAACAATGAAACACAAAAGCACTAACAATCGCACAATAAAAAATATCTTTCTAAATGAATAACGCTCCGTACTATTTATATTTTGTTTATTTCTATACTATTTCTTCTAATAACTTTGTTTTAAATCTGTTGTTGGTAAATACTTATGTAATTTTTTTTTCTTAATACTCGAATAGCAGTGACACCACCAAAACAACAAACTATTTATTTATAAAAGGTCTGCCAGTGTGGTGTTAAATTTTAATATGGAATCACTTAATTTGCTTCTGATGCTACTCTTGTTATAAACATGACGATAGCAGTTTGGGTCGTGTGGATTGAAGCGCTAACCAACCCATTTTAATTATTATTATCTAACAGTTCATCCTGTTCGGTTCACCTCTCTCCCAGGTAACCGATTATAATAACCATCATATTTAATGTAGTCGACGGAGAGGATCTAATTAATTGAAATGTAAACAATTATTGACTTGACACAAGTCATTTACATGAATGTACAAGGTCGACAACTGGAAAATAATTTACAGTGTGTACAGGTTTATAGATACATAAATATATCGGGTGTCGTGTAGTTCAGTGTCCCTAAAAAAAAAAATGTTCTAAGTGAAAATATATTGCGGCAGAAAGAACATAATGAACTCCCTCATTATGTCACATCCACAAGTACCAACTTGTATAGTTCCTTCCAGTGATATGCTAAATATTTCAGAAATAGCAGCTGAGGTACATCATCCCAGTGTATTATACCCAACAACAAACGCTGCTGAGGAGGCAATTCGGCGGCTTGCATGTCGACGCACGATAGCCAACACGGTTACACGCGAGTAATGCAATAAACTCTGTACGATTATTGAGCTGTTCAGAAAAAGTCGACGGGAAGCGTCGGCGTTGTTCCTGTCGATTCACTTGAGCTATTTGAGAAGAATCATTTGATTCTATTTGAGAAGAATCATTTGATTCTACCAAAATATGATTCAACTAATGTATTGTTGTTGGCACTCCGTCGCTTACGACGTCGAGGATTCCAGTTGATCCGATCAACGGAACAGCCTGCACGTGAAATTAACGCGCAAGACACGTGTACCCTTAACGTAGTTCTCGGGGATATTCAGCGTGACAAGGCTGGCCCTTTGAAATACAGGCACAACAGAAACAGGAAGAGTGAGAGAAAGTTGTGGTGAAAGAGTACAGCGGGGTTCGCCACCATCCCCTGCCGGAGCCTCGTGGAGCTTTGGGTGTTTTCGCTCAATAAACACTCACAACGCCCGGTCTGGGAATCGAAACCGCGATCCTATGACCGTGAGTCTGCTGCCCTAACCACTGGGCCATTGCGCCTCCACTCAACTAATGTATATGCAAGAGACTACCTCCAGAACGAAATGATTAATAAGTAAGCGATACATAACACAATGCCTCACTGGTGCATTTTCCTTACAGATGTCTATAAGCAGCACTTGGAAGCCCATCCACAGCCAAAACTCGGTGGATTCGATGATGCAGGATGTGCTGTTGCCGTAGAAGTAGACGAATCTAAATATATTCAATAGAAATAACACCGAACTGGCATTAAGGGCATTGGGTGTTTGGTACAGTGGAAAGGGGTACAGGAAAATGCTGCCTGGTTGAGGCCTCCGATCGCACACGAAACACTTTGGCTCCCTTATCGCTGGGAACATGTTTGATATCCGATGGGTGGTTTTCCTGTGTGGGTCCTAGCAACTTTTTCACTCCTAAAGTTGTCAATTATTCATTGTATTTCGATAATCTCAGCGATGAAACATCCCATACAGGGACTATAGAAAGGCGATAGATGTTCACCAAAAAGAAACTGAAGTGACAACATGGGACTAATGGTGCTTTATTTACATCATGTCTCCATGAGCATGTGTGGCGAAATAAATTTAGAAATGATGAAAAACTTATTCGTTAATCTCATTTGGTGCATCAATGACTGTTGTTTACATTGGTTCATTGGTTATATCACATACATTGTTTACATAAAATTATACGGTCAATTTACTTTCGCTTTTTATCATTTACTTTCACTATTTTAGAACAATAAACAGCATGTTAACCAATATATCGACGCGTATTTAGTCTCGCTCTAAAATTAATCTCACGAGCTTCTTTTTGGCAGCTTGGGATGAAGATCAAACCAGCAGTTTTCATGGTTATTTAACAATACATCAGGATTCGCTCAAAACAAGCGATTGTCATTAAAGAACTAACAACAAATAAATGTCTTTGTTTTGATTTAATATTTATAAATGTTCGCCAAAGTTTCACAATAGGTGCCTCATACCTCATGGGAAATGGAAAAATTACGGAAGTAGATGAGGGTGAGGGCAAATTTGATTTTTAAAAACTGCAAGTTTTGCAAGCTTTAAAAAAAAATATATATCTTCAGAGTTGTAATTTCCTTAGAATGAGACACAGGCGTGCTTTGGGGGTAGAGAGAGAGAGAGAGAGTGGCACACACACACACTTCCCCTTGAAGTATGGGGTGCCTAATCCGAAACTTCAAATATTCTAGATTGTAGTGCTGGGATTGCTTTGTGTTGCTATTCAAAATTAGCTGATTTCTTGCTGATCACTCCAACGTTGCGTGATTAACGGAGGAATCGCGAAACTCGGAGTAGGATCAGAGAAATAATCTTAACCATATTAAACAGTTATACTCAACATCGGTATAGAGTGCTTTTTGCGTTTTATGTGTAAATTCTTTTTCCGATTTTTGTTGTATACTCGAAGTAATTGTTGCGGTTGTTGCTGAACTCAATTACTACACAGGCGCACACGCACGTGCAGTTGTGTAGTCTTCAGTTTTTACATTTACATAGCATTTTAAATTCTTCTTCCCCCCCCCCCCACACGCACGCATGGCTCAGTAGTTAGAGCGTCGGGCTCACAATCATGAGGTAATGAGTTCGATTACTGGACCAAGCTGTGTTGTGCTCTTGAGCAAGTCACTTATTTCAAATTGCTCCAGTTCACTCATCTGTAGAAATGAGTTGCGACGTTGGCATGCATGGGCGACTGCTGGTCTTCCATAAACAACCTTGACCGGACTTGTGCCTTGGAGGGGAACTTCCTAGGTGCAATTCCATGGTCATTCTTTACCTTATATATATAGCTGTGGCTGTGTGGTAAGGCGCTTGCTTCCCAACCACATGGTTCCGGGTTCAGTCCCACTGCATGGCACCTAGGGCAATTGTCTTCTATTATAGCCTCGGGCGGACCAAAGCCTTGTGAGTGGATTTGGTAAATGGAAACTGAAAGAAGTCCACCGTGTGTGTGTCCGTGTTTGTCACCCACCACCGCTTAGCAACCGGTGTTGGTATGTTTACGTCCGGTAACTTGAAAAAAGTACTAGGGTCGATTCATTCCTCAAGATGGTACCCCAGCATGGTAGCAGTCTAATAACTGAAACACACACACACGCACACATAATAATATATGTACGACGGCTTCTTTCAGTTTCCGTCCACCAGATCCACTCACAACACTTTGGTCGACCCTGGACTATAGTTTAACATGCTCGCCCAAGGTGACACGCAGTGTAACTGAACTCAGAACCATTGGTTGGGAAAGAAGACCATTTTACTTTTTTTTTTTTTACCATGGTATACCGGGTGCGACATATACATTTTATTCAAACTTCAGTTGAGAAAAGAGTAAGGGCTATGGTGAAACCGAAGGGTAGTTATTTCGAATTGTAAATATATTCTTTTGCTTGTTTCAGTCATTTGACTGCGGCCATACTAGTACTTATTCTATCAGCCCTTTTTGCCGAAGCGTTTAGAGGACGTAAACTCACCAACATCGGTTGCCAAGCGATTGGGGGGGGGGACAAATACAGACACACAAATACATACATACATATGTATACATACATACATACATATATATATATATACATACACACACACACACACACACACACACACACACACAACGGGCTTCTTTCAGTTTATGTCTACTAAATCCACTCACGGCTTTGGTCGGCCCGAGGCTATAGTAGAGGACACCTACCCAAGGTGCCACGCAGTGGAATTAAACCCGGAACCATGTGGTTGAGAAGCAAGCTTCTTACCACACAGCCACTCCTGCGCCTATATGCAAAACATTGTCAATAAACATAATAATCAACCTGTAACCTTTCATTAACCAAAACCTAAAAATTAATTGGGTAAATATTTATGCTGTAGCCGGTACACTTTAAATCTTAAAGATGTCGAAATGTTAATTTCACGAGTACCCGGTGAAGCCATCTCAAAGAAAAGCGATAATAAGACACCTTATCTGTCCCGAGTTGTGTATTGTTCGCTGATTAATTTTCAATATCGTGCTAAAGGGCGAGTTGGCTCAGTTTTCTAGTTTATGATTGACATTAATGTATGTCTGTACGAGCGTTGCTAGTGTCATATGTAAACTATTCTCTATTCTCTCATGGGTAGTATGGAACACATTTCGAATGCATTCTTGTGTTTTACCATCAGCAATCCTCGTTTGTTCATAACTGGACTGTTGTCATATGCAAAGTACCGCCAATCTCAATAAATTACGTGAATACACACACACACACATATACATGCATATATATCTGTTGTATTGGAGGTATCGGTTCAAATTTTCAAATTTTGATGAAGAAACACGTCTGGCAACGGGAATATGCGTCCCTAAATTATCACGGATAGATGTGCGTTAGGTGTATAAAGGACAGAGAGAACAACAACATATAGCAGCTGTTTAGCCAATAAATTACTTGCAAGAGAAAGATATTATGGTAACGTTTGAAGGTTTTTAAAATGTTCATTAAACGGGAGAAGGCTAGAGTACGCTTCGGATGGCAGAACCAGTAGAATACTGGACATGAGGTTTACATCCTTTTGCGTTCCGAGTTCAAATTCTCACCGGGATCAACATTGCGTTTCATCCTTCCAAACTTGATAAATTAGTGGTCATCGTGTCTGTGTTGACAATCCGAATTATCATCGTTGTTTAAATATTCGTGGTATCAATCATGGAGAAACCTCATGCACTGAGAAAAAAATATTAAAATTACGTTAGTTCATTTAAGGATTGTTTGTGTAACAGAAATATTATATCTCCTTAGTTCTGTTCGTATTTTGTTTTTGGCAGTAAACGAAAAAACAAACAAAAAACGCTACATTTCTTATCTGATCACCTAATATAGTATTATAGATGTACAAATGCCTGCGTTTGATAGATTCAATTAAATATTTAGCCCCTTGTGGGCAATAAAGAAATAAGATTCAATTAAATATTTTAGATAGAATTCTCAAATAATTTCCTTGGATCGATTTGTCTGCTTCTCTTCAGTAATAGATAAGTTGAAAGATCGAAGTGTTAACAAAGATCTTTAAGAAATAAATTCCACTTTCATTTGATTTTTTGAGTTTGTACTATTTTAATATTTTTCTGCACAGATCTATAATCATCAATTAATGTGCAGTAGTCAAAAGATTTTGTTCCACAATTTATACCATTTTGCATTTTTGTCTCCTTCTATGGTATTCCTTTGTCATTATTATTTTTAAAAACACTTTCATATTGCAGTCATAGCTTTATGGTTAACACAAATGACTTTGTAATCGTATGGTTCCCCTTTGGATCCAAATGTACGGCACCTTTTGCATGTGTCTTCTACCTTAATCACGAGTTGAATTTGTGCGAAGAATTTGGTTTATGGAAATTGTGCAGGGGTCCGTCTCTCTCTCTCTCTCTCTCTCTCTCTCTCTCTCTCTCTCTCCCTCTCCCTCTCTCTCTCACTCTCACACACACACTTAAGGCGCAAAATCTAGTGGTTAAGATATTCGGCTCATGACAATAAGGGTGTGTGTTCAGTCCCTGCATCGAGTGTTGATTGTGTTTTGGGGTGAAGCATTTCAGCTTGCTCAAGTCTACTTAACTGAAATGAGTACTCACCATTTGCTAGTACATATGTCTGTCTGTCTCTCTTCTCCCGCCGTTTCTCTCTCTCTTCTCCCTCTATTTCTCTCTCTCTCTCTATCCGGGTGTCACATTGTGGATGTTCCGCTTGGTCAAGAGTGTTGGAGCTGAGAGGGTATTTACATCTGTTCGCTATTATATAGGAACCTAAAACAATTAGCAAAAGCATGGTACATGTTACCAAGTCATACTTCTTAATTACTGACGGTTGTATGCATGTGTGTGTGTGAATATATATATATATATATTTGACGGTGTGTGTGTGTGTGTATATCTTTTGCAGAAGTATATCGACGAAAGATATACACAGTAGAGAGAAGTGAAAAACTACTGATCTAAGGACAAACTCTCTTGAGATATTTGTTTTGCACCTAGTTACAAACACTCCCTTATATATTGCCGCCAGATGTGCAGACCATTGGTTGTCCCGTTAGAACTCTATAACTAACGACGCTATTGTTCCTCAAGAAAGGTCTTGGGTAAACTTACTTGTGCAAAATAAAACATCGATTATCTAGGGTGTTAGAAGTTTTAATCTGTGAAAATACCTGATAATGGATTTCTTATGTCGAGGAATTTTATGAGCATATAAATAGAAAAAAAATACTTTATTTTCCTCTTCTTTTTCAGTCCACTCTGAAATTGCTTATGGTGTTGATAAAAAAAAGTATATTCTTTTATGTTTAACCGAAAGAATATGCTCGCGAGCACAAGTAGTCAAAACTGGGCTCTTCCGAAAGGTCTCCGGAGTAACGTTACTCCATAAGGTGTATAGTTCAGAGATCAGAGAATCTCTCCAGATGGATCTTGTTACTTCTCCACATTGAGAAGTCACAGCTCCGGTACTACAGATCGCAAGGCGAATTCTTCGAGCCGAGTCAACGAGCAGGAGACGTAGGGGCGGACCAAGAAAGGCCGATACAGCTTGGCACTAGTGACACCGCAACTCATTTCTACAATGGAGTGAACTGGAGCAACATGAAATAAAGTGTCTTGCTCAAGAATACGACACACAGCCCAATCCGGGAATCGAATTCACTACCTCATGATTGTGAACCCGACACTCTAACCACTGAGCTATGCGCCTTAAGTGTGTTAAGACCATTATATAACCATCTCAGACCAATTCTCAACTCATGATTTTGCACCTTGCAATTGTCATTCCAATGTTGTTACCTTACATTGTCGAGTAACTCTGTTATACTATTCTTGTTTCTCCGCTGCACTCTACTGCTATTTTGGCTCTGTTTTCTGTCTGTACCTCATGTTCGGTTGTAGCTTATTAGGCGTAGTGAGCAGGTCCGGCTGTTAATGTTAGATCTTTGGCGGTTCTTCAGCCAGAATTGATATATTTTATTTCTTCATGAAAACAGCCTTGATTAATCTATCACGTACAGCAGACGTTGACATCTGCATTTTATTATTAGGCAGGTGGATTTGTTGTTTCTGGGCCAACAATCTGATATCGCTATTCATTAGTAGCGATTCTCATACTTTTCAAATTATTACCGTTTGTTGTTATTGGTTAGTACCTATGTTTGCTACTAGTGAGACAAGTTCAGGATTTATGGTGCTGGTGGTTGTGTTGCCGTTGTTTCACTTACTCCGCTTATGTCTTTGCTAGCGCAACGTTTTATCTTCCCTTTCCTCTAACTATTGTAGTCAGAGTTATCTAGAAGAAGAAGCAGAAAAAAAGGAGTGAAAATTAAGCCAGAGTTGGAGAGCTTGTCTCATGGTAACGATTGCAGTATTTTGTATTCTAACACAGCATCCACTTATAATATATTGGTTTCAGATCTTGGCACAATCCAGCAATTTCTGGGGCAGAAGAAGGGTTAAGTCGTTTACATCGACCCCAATGCTTTACTGGTACTTATTTTATCGACCCCGAAAGGATGAAAAGCAAAGTCAACTTCGGCGGAATTTGAACTCAGAACGTAAAGACGGACGAAATGCCGCTAAGCATCTCCCCCCCCCCGCGCGTAGTAACGATTCTGCCAGCTGACTACCTTATCCATTAGTAATATATTAGAATGAACTCACCGTGAACTTGTATTTATTCAGTACAAGTTATTATGGCTGGTGGACTGGCAGAATCGTTTTAGTGTAGGAAAAATACCTTATGGCCTTTGCTGTGGATTTTTACATTCTGGTTTGATATCCCATCGCGGTCAACTTGCCTTTTATCCTACCACGATCGATTTAATAACCAGTGGAGAACTTGGGTTGGTTTAATCGGCATCATAGTCTCTTCAAAATTTGTTGGCCTTGTGTCAAAATCAGATACTACTACTACTACTACAACATAAAGCGGCGGACTAGTAGTGTCGTAAGAACTGTAGTTGTCTCTGTAGCTACATCTCTTTATGTTCTGAGTTCAAAACCTGTCGGTGTCGACTCTTTTTGGGTTTATATAATAATAATAATAATAATGTATATACTGAGGTCGACTTAATTGATCATACTCTTCCTATAGAATTGTTACCAACTTCCAGTGTCAGAAATCAGCGTGGTCGCCGTTTGGGAGGTACGTTTTTCCCGCAAACTCGTCTTTTTGTCGGAGCTGCAGTCTTCGGTCCAACGAAAACCAAGACTGGGCACCTGGCATTTAGAATGTTGTGAAGTGCACTCGGTTCTCTACCAGCCAGACAACGTACTCGGTGGTACGTCAACCCTGCTTGTTATAGGTGTGGGGCGTTGTCTGTTCACTGTTCATCGAGTCCGTACGAGATATGCCCAGGGCGACAAAACCACGCTGCATGCTTTCGTTCAGAGTATGAGCATTGCTGACTCGTAGAATTACGTTAAACAGTTGTCTGTCTCATGTAGGACGAATCCGGTGATTATTCATGTCCGTCATAAGGATTGCCCTGTTACCCTCGTATAACCAAAAAGGACGGGTACATTTTCACTGTCTAGTGCAGTGCTTCTCAACCATTTTTCTTTTAAAACTTCTAGACCCCTTTGATTCCTATTTTACTCTACTGAACCACCAGTCTTTTTGATGTTTGAAAAGTCCTATTATGTTTTTATAATTAAATATTATTAGGAATTGTTTAAGAAAAAAAATGTTAGAATGTTTTGTGTATTGTAGAAGTGTAATCAATTTATTGCACTTAGGGCTTAACAACAAATCTTATATGGACTGCCAAGAGCCATATTGACCTCGGTTGAGAACCACTGGTCAAATGGATATGACGCTAGCGAGTGAATGCTGACACAATTGAATGGGCTAAAGACAGACTTGTGCCTCTTCGGCCAAGACTCAAATTTACTGAAAAGTTGGTGAGAATGGCCCAGATGTGTCTACTGGTGCATGCTATTCTCGCCATGCATCTATAAACCGAAGAATGCTGCTTGGAGAGGACACTTGCAATTAGTAGTCATGTAATCCTGGATATGTGCAGTTCTTTCATCGGTGTTTTGTGACTGTCATCCCTTTTGGGAGGTCTCATTTCAGCCCCTTTGTACCCTTTAGTTTTCCTCGTTAGTTTTTTTCCGTAACCGATTCTGCAACCTTCACCTATTGTTTTTGTAATTTGCCCATGTAATGTCCACTCATCTGTCACTCTTGTAGAAGAAATTGCCGCGTGGTATTTCTTTCGGCTCCTTTATATTCTGAGTTCAAATTGCACCGAGCTCAGCTTTACCTTTCATCACTCTGGAGTTGATAAAATAAAATCCCAGGGAAGAACTAGGGGTCAGTGTAATCGAGTAGTCTATCTCTTAAAAAAAGTGGGGGGGGGGGGAGAGAAAATCGTTGGCTTTGTTCTTAAACTGGATAAACTCTTTAGAAGGTGGCGAGTTAGCAGTATTGTTAGCACGCCGGAGAAAATGCTTAGCGACATTTCTTCCGGCTCTTTACGTTCTGAATTCAAATTCTGATGAGGTCGACATAAACTTTTATCCTTTCGGGGTCGATGAATTAAGTACCAGTTGAACACTGGTGCATTGTAATCGAAATTGCTGGCCTTGTGCCAGAATTTGAAACCAATATTATCAAACATATCATAGTAAGACGGTGAGCTGGCAAAATCGTTAGCAGACCGGGCAAAACACTCTCCGACATTTCGTCTGTCTTTTCGTTCTAAGTTCAAATTCCGCCGAGGCTGACTTTGTCTTTCATCCTTTTGAGATTGTTAAAATAAGTACCAGTTGAGCACTGGGGTTCATGTAATCGACTTACCCGCCACCCCTGAAATTACTGGCCTTGTGCCAAAATTTTAAATTAATATTACCAAACATGGTATAATGAAATATTTGATAACGCTGATGGTATTGCACACGTGTAAAGGAAGATGTGTTAATGGAGACATTTATGGTATATTAAAGCCGACCATCCGCGATGGCAAGGCTTTAGTATGTGATGTTCTGCCTAGTCAACTGTGATTACTGATGCCATCATCAACTAGGGTCATTCAGTCACATTAAGATCGATATTTGTGTTAAACAGTACACTTTTTCTCTTGCTTCCAATTGTTTGTGTCTTTGGAAATCAATTAAAAATTTGCTAGCTCTCTCTCTCTTTCTCTCTCTCATAAACTAATGAAGCATAAAGGCAGTAGCATCTCCAGTTTTACTGTCAAGTTAAAAGCTCGGTAATTTTCTGATAATTTTATTTCACTCGTTCGTCATCATTATCATCGATCAATCATTCAATTACAATAATTATTTTATTATGCATGGAGTCCTGGAGGGTTTAAAAGAGAAGAAATAGGAAACTGTGACATTCATGTCTTTTTCAAGAATTGACAATTAATAGTTGTGCCGATGACAGAAATGTCCTTTCCCAATAATGACAATTAATAAATAATATTTGGTAATGGCATATCTTTCCCAGAGTTTAGCAACGTAATTGTAACTTTTTTTTTTCAACAGGGTATTATGTTGATTGCGTGGAAGGTTTAGTGAAACCACTGCAGCTATTGTCGATTGTATACTTATATAATGATTAAAGCCCCCATCCGCAACTCACCCTTCATTTATGTTTCATTGTGAGGTATTGGGTGGCCAGATTAAATGCATTATAACAATTAAATTTCTTCCCTCTTGGTCCCGTGTTCAAATATCAACAGTTTTGTTATTCGTACCTCTGGCAGTTGAGAGAATTTGTGCCACTTGTGTACTTTGTCGATGCAACAGACTCAGCCTTGTCTTTCAACAGTTGACCTTGTGTTCTGCGTAAGAAATCTCTATTTTTGCAAGACAAGATGGATCGAAAGTTGTTGTACTGGTTCCTGGAAACATGAACAATAAAGGTAATGTCTATAGAATTGAAATATCGAACTGTAAAACACTAGCCGGAATAACCGTATATAGCGTGGCGATGAATCGGTCTTGTCAACCAAGCATTTCTTATTTATATATGAAGCCCAGAATCTGTAGTGGTAAGAAGACATGACGTTCATATCGTTTCCGAGAGCGTGTGTTTCTTGGAACTAACTGTATGTTAAAACCGCCAGGGTTGAGGAGTTGATTTTCCGAAAGCTAAGCGGAACCAGGACATACAGTGCCTTTCGGTCAACAACATCAGTGTGTCCTGTTCACCGTTTATTTATTTATCTATTACAACCATCACCTTCTTTACAAACTGAAAAATGCAGCAGAAAAATTATGATCATCATATGAACGAGAAATTTATTGTACCCTGATCATGCATGTGAGTAAATCTGTTTTAGCGTAATTTGGAATGTTCCTTACCAAGTCAGTTGTCAAGTCCCTAAAACCACCCTCTCGTTTCAACCCTGAGCCTCAACTTCTTTCTGTTCCGAGGGTAATTGCGTAACTGCATCTGCTCTCTTTGTTATTGAGTTTTCGTGTTTTTAGTCGGATGAAGAAATTTTGCCTGAGTTTTTCAGAATTTGAGCTATTTGGGCGCCTTGGGCGATCGTCTAGTTTGCCTAGAGCGTAGCGTCGGCTCTGTAAGAGAGCTACATGGGTGTTCACTTACCACTCGATAAAAAAAAATGATAGCCAAAAAAACAAAAAAAGCGATAGTACACTGCTTCATTAATATTACTTAATCAGTTCTGACGTATTTCGAAATAACAAGAACAAAAAGAAAAAAAAAATTAAATTCAGTCAAAGCTACGCGGTGAAAACGTGTTTACATTTTAGACTGTGCATAACGTGCTTAAATACAAAACTACTTTATATAAGAAAACAGGCATATAAACCTTAGTGGGATTGAACCTGCGTAGACTCGTGTTTATAACATCCACTTTACCATGTGATGTGTTATTAATAGGATACACTTCCCCCACATCGGCATCTTTACACTGGCATATATCGAATTTTGAGATTGTTTTGAGTAACAAGTACATGCGCAGTGGGTTAAGTCTCTCTCGCCTGTGTTTTCATTAGATCATTGAACTCCCTTACTTTGTAATATATAATACAGACAGTAGCGTGACACTGTCGTCTAACTGGTTCCCAAAGTCTGCCATATCTATCTATCTATCTATCTATCTATCTATCTATCTATCTATCTATCTATCTATCTATCTGTCTGTCTATCCTGCCTTCTTTCCTTTAGACAGGAAGGGAGGCAGTACCCATGACCCTATA
Organism: Octopus bimaculoides; assembly: GCF_046866305.1. Taxonomy (NCBI): domain Eukaryota; kingdom Metazoa; phylum Mollusca; class Cephalopoda; order Octopoda; family Octopodidae; genus Octopus; species Octopus bimaculoides. Next base: position 56,657,742 of record NC_142936.1, on the reverse strand, counting down.
CAAAAACCTCCGTGACTAATAGGAGGGAGGTCGGAGGCTTAAGCCGAATGCTTGTAACACTCAAGTGGTGGTGTTAAATCGGGCGGCGAATTAAATCTACCACCTAATATATATATGTATCTATATATATATATATATATATATATATATATATATATATATATATACATATAATGAGAGAGAGAGAGAGAGAGACAAATACACACACACACACACAAGGCTATTAAATATTGTAGGTTAATCTTGAATGAACGGGATAATGTGTGTTTACACTTTTAAACAAAGAGAAACGTACTCACACGAAAATTGCACATCGAAGCATCAAAAGGGGATAAATGAGAGCTCGAGTCCCACTGGCTACTCACATTCTTTTTAATCTTTCTCTCATAAGAATCGTTTGAGCGTCGGATGAAAAAATGCCTTTTGGTATTTAGCTACAGCTCTTCATGTTCAGAGTTCAAATTCCACCGAGGTCAACTTTGCCTTTCACCTTTCTGGGGTCGATGAAATTAATGTAATCAGTAAAGTATCGGGGTCGATTTAATCGATTGTTTACTTCCCCAAATTTGTGGTCCGTGTCTGTGTTAGAAATTATATCACTTTGTCTTTAAATACGTAACGACAAAAATTTTATTAAAAAAAAAATCTCCATAAGATAAAAACTTTTTTTTTTCCTAACGGTATTAATATAACGTAAGTGAAATGTAAATCGTTTTAACTAGGGAGCGAAACTGCATCGGTATGGTCAAAGTGCATGAGCGTCTCTTACACAATAATAATAACAAATAATAATGATTCATCAGAGTTACGGTTGAAAGAATTGGATAGTGGAAAGTTCCTGTTTTCAAGAGCATTAACTAAAGCTGACAATCGAAAGAAAATAGTTCCAAGCTGAAATTGAAATCGGTTCGAAGACGCGACCAGCCGGGGAACCTACGTCTGCTCTTCGGAGCTCGCTAACAACAACAACAACAACAACAACAACAAAAATATATATATGTATACTGTAACACATGCACACATACGATGCGCTCACGTATTTCCATGAGATGTGGAATCATTCTTGTGAAGCGTAGTAGTAGTAGTAGTAGTAGTAGTAGTAGTAGTAGTAGTAGCAATAGTAGTAGGGGCAGATTTTAGTTTGGGATTTTTTGTTTTTGAAGGAATGTTGCTTGTCGTTGTAGCTTGGATATCTCTCTGAAAGAAGAGAATGTTTTGTCTTCCAATATTTGGTTAGCACCACCGCCATCGCCACCACCACCACCACCACCTCCTCTTCCTCCTTCTCTCCACCTTATTGTCTTGTACGCGACGTAATCTGTGTGGTGGGAGAAGAGGGCGGAGGGGAAGAATGACTGACTGCTTGGCTAAATACGTTTTGTGTGTGGCTGACTGGTTGCTTGGCTAAATGATGTGTATGTATGTGTACGTGTGTCTTATCTGACTGGTTGTTTGATTAAAAACTGTATTTGTCTGTGTGTATGTTTGTGTGAGTGTGTGTGTGTGTGTGTACATGACTGGTTGCTTCGTTAATTCGTGTATATGTGTGCACACGCGAATCTGACTGCTTGCTTAGTTGAAGCATATGTGTCTAGTTAAATAGTGTGTCTGTGTGTCGGATTTGTTGCTTCGGTTATATGTATGTACGTATGTATGTATGTATATATATATATATGTATGTCTGTATGTGTATAATTCTTTGGCTAATATTTATGCATGTATGTGTGTATGGCGAAATAGGTTTAGTGTGTGTAGTATATTATCCGTGTATATCAGCTGTTGGCACTCCCTTAGCAGTAAGTGCTGAAGCATGACACAGAGAATGGCTGGCTTGTTTATCCAGCTGGTGCAAGACTTCTCTTCTAGCAGTTCGTGGCCTCTTCCCTCCACTAAACATAGCTGATGCATATGGCGTTGACACAGATAACACATACAGCAGAACTGCACAGCGGATCGCGCTCTCTCACTGCAGCCATTAATACTACTTGGTCGGATCTACATCGGTCCTCGCTTCCCACGGTCATTTTCTCTTAGTCTCAGTGTCAGGGTCGCTACAAGAACTCGATCAGGTTTATCCCCGTAAACCAGGTGACTATGTTAGTCGAGAGAAGAACTGACGAAAACTAGGAGCGCGTTAACAATTTCTTCCCTCACCCTTTCGCTCTAAGGCAGCGTGTGTGTAGTTTGTGTGCGTGCGTGTTTGTGTGGCCATACATGTGCATTAGTTGGAAACGCACTGTTGACCTTGTCCGCTACAGCAGTGTTGCTTGACCGGCGATTGTCACCCTCCACTGACGATGACGATGATGATGGCGGATATACAGCTGTCATGGCTCGATGCACCTTACTTTCTGATGAGGAAACGGGTTACAGTTTACCCAAAGTCAGCCCACCGCATCACTGAACCTCATTTTCATTATTATTAATATTGTTGTTGTTGTTTTCGTCGTCGTTCCATGCTGTGTGTCGGAGTTGTCAATTGTAAACCACCACTTTACTTACACACACACACACAGCGCACCTTACTAGCCTGTCTTTCTGCTGTCCGTTTGTGTGAGTGTTAATGCGTGTGTAAATATATAACAATTTCTAGTCAATTCCCGCTAGACCACATACAAGCCTACTGTAGCAAAAGAACAGGTACTTAGCTCGCCGATGAGCCAATAGACTCGTACACGCACACACACACACACACACATATATACATACATATATAAAATTACAACACACGCACACACACGCACCAGCGTATAAGTCATGCTTTCTTGCACATTGCCAACTCTGCTTCGATCCGTTTTTGGATTTCGTCCCCCGTTTTTGTGAGCGCTGAACGCTATCTTGGTTTTTAGCAGCGGTTGCAGCGGCAACAGTAATACTGACACTAACAAATAAGCGGAGTATTATAGTACTAACCGACGGTGTCCTTCTCATCCTTTAGGGGGTAAGTACTCTCTCTGTTTTATTTACCAACTTCTTTATCAACGTTCCCCCGTCTCTCTTTCTTTCTTTCTCTCTCTCTCTCTCTCTCTTTCGTCAGAACTTCTTCGCCTATTACTATCTCTTATTAACTTATACCTTCACTAAAATTCTCTCTCGTTTCACCCCTCTCTGTTTTATGTACCCGAGTATTGTGGGGAAGGGAGATGGTAAGCAGATAGCATTGTCTTTTTTTTGTTTGTTTGTTTGTTTGTTTTGTTTTGTTTTTCTCTTCGTCTTCTCATCTACGCACTCTGTCTCTTTCGTATTCCAAACACTTCTCAGATGATCATGTGTTAACAAACAACAACAAAAATAAAAACAACAATAAGCCTATTGTAGACACAAGGGCTGAAATTGTGAGGGAAGGGACTAGTCGAGTACATCGACCACAGTGCTCGACTGGCACTTATTTCATCGAATCCGAAAGGATGAAAGGCAAAGTCTAATAATAATAATAATAATAATAATGATGATGATGATGATGATGATGATGATAATAATAATAATAATAATCGCCACAGTCCGTTGAATCGTTCTTATAACGTAACTGGTATAGAATTTCAACGCTCCTAACCAATGAAAGGCAGAGCTCTGACCCCTTCGGAATTTCAGCAATACCTAAAAGGCAGTAAACTAAGCACGGAAAGGCCTCTTAAATGTGGTATTCCTTTTTTGTCTAAACGCTTTGCTGTCTCAATGAGTTCTACTACAAAACGGTGAATAGATTTAGGTATTACTGGAGAACAGTTGCAAGTTTTGACCAAAAGAAGGGGTGTGCTAAAATTTCAATGTTTGACGG